>NC_135369.1:177539707-177782207 GCF_049243985.1 Paroedura picta | reverse complement strand
CGCCCATTCTTCACTGCTCTGAGCAGTTTACATGGAACATTGAATAAATTTACATGGAACATTATAACAGTCTATAACATTATACAAATTTCAATAGAACATCACAACAATCTATCAGGTAACAATTCACAACACAACATGAATAACAACACTGGGGAGATCAAATTGTTCAGTCATGGAAGGGCATCTGGGGAGCCCCAGCAGATGTTGGGAAAAGTTCCTGGCAAATGCAGGGCCATTTTAACGGTGTTATAGGATCCTGGAGTCCTACCTACATAAGACAGGAATAAATGTAAATTATTGATTACATTAAACCTATATTTATCCCTGCCTACAACAAAATCAGAGTTGAAACCATAAAAAACATGCTGTGCAGCAAAGATTAATCTGCACAAACATGAGCCTTGAACTTGAAAAACAAAAATTTCAATATATAAATGGTACTCAGTTGAAAAATCATGCAGCCGGAGATGGCACAGTATGGAATGACTTATGAATTATTTGTTATTAATCAAGAGTTCAACATAAACATTTGTGAAATTTCTTTGTGGAGACTGGCTTTATAATACATGAAGCTTTCTCAGCCAGGGTTTCATGAGGGCTCTGGAAGGGTTTCCTGAATGGTTGGGAGTAATTAATTTTTGATATATATTTTTAAAATTAGTTAAACATTTAATGTGTGATATGGCCATGTATGGTCATGCCACGCGTTCCCCCCCCCCCAATTGCCAGTGATGGGCCTGGAGGGGGGTAAGATGGGGAGGGGTCCTGGGTAGGTGTGTACACCGCTGTTTCCCTACAATATTCTGCACAATCACGCCACTTCTGGGATTTCTCAAAGCCTGAAGAATATTTCAGGGGTTTCTCAATGGTAAAAAAAGTAGAGAAAGGCTGTGAAACATTCTGCAATTTTCACCTTATATAAACAGCTTGCGCATTCAAACATTACAAACTATCAATAGGTTAGCATGGAGCCCCTATGCCTGTGGGACCCAGTGCACCCATGCTTTAAGACAGCCCTGGGTCAAGGAGGGAAATCCATGCTCCTCCAGCAAGGACATACTTAGGAGAAGGTTGCTAGATCATTGTTCCACATGGTGGCGCTCTAAGACCTTAAGTAGAAAGCCATCTTCCCAAAATAGGGGCCATCAATGATGAAAGATCTGATGTAATCCACATAGCTAGGTATTTTCCCTCCTCCAAAGGAGGATCAAGATGCATTTTAAAATTAAAAAAATATATAACCAGGAAAGTTGGTATTACCAGCAATAACGGAAGACCGGAAGAAAGACATGGCGCCACCATTCATACATCACGTTGACTTTGTACAGTACAAATACATAGTGTCAGCATAAGCACTGGATTCTTTTGGGAGGGGGGTGACCCCTGCCTGTGTGCCTGTCCCCCCCCCACACACACACACACTAAGGCAGTGGTCCCCAACCTTTTTATCACCGGGGACCACTCACCGGGGGACCAGTTGCCTTTTACTGAGACCCAGTGGGGGGGTAGTTTACTCCTCTATCTCAACCACTGCCCTAACGCTCTCTGATCACTGTGGTAATGTTTAAACATCCCTTCAAAATAAGATACAGACATGCCACAACAATGAAGTGTGTTGAAAAGGGCTGGGGGGGGATGAAGTAAAGGACCGGGGGGGGGAGAAGGCGTCCTTCGAGGCTCACCTCCAATTAGTCGAAGGATCACATGTGGTCCGCGGCCCACAGGTTGGGGATCGCTTCACTAGGGGATCCCATTAAAGGATTTTGGGGTGATGCCTTGTTGGGGACATGCCCATCCTGGGGGTGCTTGAAATAGTTTCACCACCTGAAGAGCATCTAAAAGTTAGACCTCATTTGGAACATGTCCAGTTCTGGGTACCACAGTGTGTTATTTCTAAGCTCCTGAGAAGTTGGAGGGCTGGACCGGATGGTCCTTGGTGGTATCTTTCAACTCTCTGTGATTCTGTAAAGAGCACAGGAATGTGCCCAGGAATGCTTTACGTATGTCAGAGCAGTTCTTGCACTTAATTAGAATATGACGGAAAGAGCTATCAAGCTGGAGTTGACTCATGGCAGCCCCATGCAGATGCGGTTTGTCACTGCCTGTTTCTGGATAGCACTCCTGGACTTTGTTTGTGGTCTCTCATCCAAATGCTAACCAGGGCCAACCATGCTTAGCTTCCAAGATCTGATGAGATCAGGCCAGCCAGCTGAGGGTATGGTCAGAATAAGCTGTCCTTGTAATGCAGGGGTGGCCAAACTGTGGTACCGATACCGATGGACTACAGTTCCCATGAGCTCCTGCCAAATTATTCCTGACCGCAAAAAAAGCAACAAATTTAATGTACATTAATTCATTAATCCGTTCATTCGTTGACCACCATTCCTGGTCCGGCCAGCTTGTGGCAGTTTCTATCAGAGTTAAAACATAAAACCAACAATAGCCACCAACCCTAAGCCCACTCATCCTTCTCTCCTCCTCTCAAACTTGATGAACCACACTGATCCCATGCTTCAGGTTCAGGGTGAGGTGTTCAGAGGAGGGACCCATCAGATGTTCCTCATCCCAACTTCAACCAAACACCTGGTGGAAGAGCTCTGACTTGTAGGCCCTGCGGAACTGTGATAGTTCTAACAGGGCCCTTAGCTCTTCCAGGAACTCAACCCACCAGGTAGGGGCCAGGACTGAAAAGGCCCTGGCCCTGTTTGAAGCCAGATATACTTCCTATTGGCTAGGGATCTCCAATTTATTCAGATTCACAGAGCAAAGAGCTTTGCATGGGACATAAGGACTAAGACAGTCCCTCCAGCCATCTCCTCCAGTGTCCTGATTGCCTCAGTGGGATACTTCTTGCTGCTTTGAGCACACTTTCTCCATGCTTGTCTCTACAACAAAATGACCGCAGAGAACAGTTAGATAGCTAGACAGAAATCTCCTCCATCCTTTTTCTATATGTACTTATTTCTCTTCATAGTAAAAACTATTTTATTCTTTAATCCAAAAACTAGAGGAGATAATTTGTCTTAAATTTGTTGCTTTTTTGCAGTCTGGAAGTATCTCATTTGCTTGAATTCTGAAATAAGGAACCATGACTTGTGATAAAGAGCAGGTAGTTCACCTGATTTACCGACTGGGATAATGGTGAGCCCAGAGAACTTGACTAGGGTGGTCCAATTTGTCTGAGGAAATGAAGACATTTGGCTTGTTACTGACAAGTGACAAAAGCATAAGAGGCTTTTTAAAAGAAAAGAGGAAGTATTCGTGGCTTTTAAAAAGAGAACGCCAATTATTTGAGCAGACACGGCCTATTTATGATGCTTGTGTTGGCAATATTTATTGACTTGGAAACATCGAGACAGTGCTGTGTAGTGGTTAAAGTGTCAAACTAGTATCTGGAAGACCCAGTTTTGAATATCCGTTCACAGCCTGAAAATTCATTGGATGACCTTGGGCCAGGCACAGTCGCAGCCTAGTCTACCTCACAGGGATGTTGTGAGGATAAAACGATGGAGAGGAGAACAATGTAAGCTGCTTTGGGTCCCCGTTGGGAAGAGAGGCTGGATTTAAATAAAGTTTTAAGAAAATGCTGACAAATGGTTAAAATTGCAAAAAGGTTAACTCATGAGTGAGGAGAAAGTTGCACTTCTGATCTCTGGTTAAACTGTTTACAGACCGCCCCCTTAACTTAGATAAGACTTGTGTTTTAATGACTACAATGAGAAAGAAAGGTAGACACATCAAAAGAGACAACCGGAGTGTTTCCAGAGGAAGGCAATAGAGATGGGTTTGGAGAGTAAGTTGCATGAAGAAAGGTTGAGGGAGCTAGGTCTGTTTAGCCTGGAGAGAAGGTGACTAAAGGTAAAGGTAGAGGTATCCCCTGTGCAAGCACCAAGATATGTCTGACCCTTGGGGTGATGCCCTCCAGTGTTTTCATGGCAGACTCAATACGGGGTGGTTTTGCCAGTGCCTTCCCCAGTCATTACCGTTTACCCCCCCAGCAAGCTGGGTACTCATTTTACCAACCTCGGAAGGATGGAAGGCTGAGTCAACCTTGAGCCGACTGCTGGGATTGAACTCCCAGCCTCGTGGGCAAAGCTTTCAGGCGGCTGCCTTACCACTCTGCACCACAAGAGGCTCTTTAGAAGGTGACTAAGAGGTGATATGATAGCCATCTTCAAGTATTTGAAAGGATGCCATATTGCGGATGGAGCTCAGTTGTTTTCTGTTGCCCCAGCGGTTGGACCAGAAGAAATGGGTTGAAAGTTTTTAAAAAATTAGCCATCCATAAGAAGTTATTGACAGCTAGAGCGGTTCCTCAGTGGAACACGCTTCCTTGGGAGGTGGTGGGTTCTCCTGCTTTGGAAGTTTTTAAGCAAAGGCTTAGATAGCCATCTGTCAGAAAAGCTGCTTCTGTGAACTTAGGCAGGTTGTGAGTGGGTGGGCAGAAGGGATTGTGTCGGTGCTGGGCCCTTTCTTGCATGCCCAGGGAAATGCCAACTACCACTTTGGGGTTGGAAGGCAAATTTCTTCCAGGCCAGGGATTCTGGGTTTGTTTGTTTTTTTTTGGGGGGGGGAGTAGCAGAATTAGGGTCACTGTGGGTGGGCAGGTAGTTGTGAATTTCCTGCATTCTACAGAGTGTTGGACTAGATGACCCTGGAGATCCTTTCCAATTCTATGATCTGTATACCCACTTTATCTATTTAGAAAAAAAATTATGCTGTTTTTACAAGGGCATTTGCAAAACAAAATATAATAAAAATGTAAAATATTAAGTCATTAATGAAAACCCACCCGTCTTAAACAATGTATCCCATGCTGCTTAGAGGTCCAGGGGGACCAATAAGGGTACATTCACCATTTTTGAGCAAAGGCAGTCACTTAATGCAGCCAAGGCACCTGTCCAAAATCTTGACCTGATTCCAGAGAGAACTAGAGACTGATCAGGATTCCCAAAGATTAATGCTTGCCAGGAGTTTTTAGCAAGTGGGTGGGGCCAAGTGGTGCTTTCCCCAAGCACAGCTTCTGATTGGTCACTGGAGATAGGCTTGCCTATGCAGAATTCTAATGAAGAAGAAAAAGAGGAGGTGGAGAGCTGGCTTTTTATACCCCGCTTCTCACTATCCAAAGGAATCCCAAAGCAGCTTACAATCGTCTTCCCTTCCTCTCCCCACAACAGACACCCCATGAGGTAGGTGGGGCTGAGAGAGCTTATAGAGAACTGTGACTGGCCCAAAGTAACCCAGCTGGCTGCCTGTGGAGGAGTGGAGAGTCAAGCCCTGCTCTCCAGGGTACATTCTGCACTCACATTTTTTCCACTATAAATCTTGCCAAATTCTGGTCGATTTGAACATGTATCTGCAGCCTTTTCTCTGCAAGAACAACTCTAACAGGACTGTGACCAGCCTAAGTTCACCTGGCTGGCTCCATGTGGAGGAGCAGGGAATCAAATCTGATTCTCCAGATTAGAGGCTGCCACTTTTAACCACTACACCATACTGGTCTTGCCTTCTGTGGCAGCCATTTTGTGGTGGAGCTCACCTTCCTGCGTCAGGATCCCAAAGGTGCCTGTTGACTTGTAAAGTATGTAGAGCAGGGGTAGTCAAACTGCGGCCCTCCAGATGTCCATGGACTACAATTCCCATGAGCCCCTGCCAGCAAATGCTGGCAGGGGCTCATGGGAATTGTAGTTCATGGACATCTGGAGGGCCACAGTTTGACTACCCCTGATGTAGAGGATAACTGAAGACTTCTTGTGTGTCATGGATGTGTGTCCTCTCTGTTCTTCAGCTTGCAGTTCCGTGGACACGGGAATGATGCTGAGCTCTTGGGCCACATCCTCCATTGAAGAAGTTGCCCAGGCAGCTCCGGAAGCAGTTCTCTGGATGCAGCTTTACATCTATAAAGATCGGGAGGTCACCAGGTCCCTTGTGCAACGTGCCGAAAGAGCTGGGTACAAAGGCATTTTTGTGACCGTGGACACACCGTTCCTTGGCAAACGTTTAGATGATGTGCGGAACAAGTTTCAGCTCCCTCCACATCTGAGGTATGTGTTGGCACTGGTCCATCTGCAGTATTTTTTGGGTTGATGTGTGTGTGGCGTAGTGGTTAAGAGAGACAGCTTCTAATCGGGAGAGCTGGGTTTGATTCCCTGCTCCTCCACGTGTAGCCGGCTGGATGACCTCGGGCTAGTCACAGTCCTTATAGTGCTGTTCTCACAGAGCAGTCCTGTCAGAGCTCTCTCAGCCTCACCTTCCTCACAGAGCATCTGTTGTGGGGAGAGGAAGGGAAGGAGATTGCAAGCCGCTTTGAGATTCCTTCAGGCAGTAAAAAGCGAGGTATAAAAACCAACTCTTCTTTTCCTTCTCGTCCTCCTCCTCCTCATTTGAGGGGTGTTACACCCAAGCATCACACCCTTGTGGTCAAAACTGGATACCCAGTATGGCTTGTATGGATTGCCAGGTGTTAAACTGCTTTTTCCTATCTATAAGATAACAGTAGATATTAAATCAGGTAAAATGGTCAAGTTCCATGAAGCAGTTGCAGACATCTTCATACTTAATCATCAAGGGCTAGCCCTTGTGAGGATCAAAAGATCCGCACTGTAGGACTGACCATGACTGTGGGGAAAGTGAGTCTGGACTTGATTCATCAAAAAAAAAGTATTGTGTAGGTTTGGCTCAAAGCCAGTGGCCATAAACACATCTTCATGAAGCCAATTGTGTTAAGTGAAGTGCTGTGTGAAGAACAAAATTAGCCATTTTGGGAGGGTGTGTGTGTGTCATCAACATGACCATATAGAGTCATATCAAGCTGATAAGTAACAAAATATATACAACATTAATTAACTTCCACCCATTCCGGAATCCCTTCCAGAGCCACCAAGAAACCCCAGGATTTCATATGGTTGGGAGGCATAGCTGTGTACACACCCAGCTGGGTCCCCTCCCTTTCCCACCCCCTCCAGGCCCATCACTGGCCATTTGGGGAGGGGTGGGTGGGTCGACATGACCATACATGGTCATATCACCAGATAAATGTTTAACAAATTTAAAAATATATATAAAAAAATCAATTCCCAACCATTCAGAAACTGTGCAGAGCAGTCAAGAAACTCCAACTGGGTGTATAATAGTCCGTTTTACATAGTTTGCAGAATGACTAATGTCAAAGGCTTTTTTGAACTCTGCAGGCGGGCCCCTCCATATGTGGGAGAGCACAACAGGATACAGGTGTATAGACATCTGTCAATCTTACCCACCTGCAGGGTGCAACCTTGAGAATGCTGTGCTTAGATCAGCCTCTCTCAATGTTTTTAACTTTGGGAAACCCCTGAAACATTCTTCAGGCTTCAAGAAACCCCAGTACTGGTGTGATCGTGCAGAATATGGCTGGGAAGCAGAGCTGTGTACACACACACCTGGGACCCCTCTGGGCCCCGTCACTGGCTATTTTTGAGAGGGGAGGGCAGGTCAACAGGACCATATAGGGCCATATCACCTGATAAATGAGGAGGGATAGGATCGGGCGTAACTAGAAGGGTATTTGACCACTTGCTGCCTTTGTTGTACGGGACGATTTTATAGGCTTTTATTGTATTTTAATGTTTTATTCTTGTGAACTGCCGCGAGACCATTGGAGGAGTGGCGGCATACAAAGTGAAAAACAAACAAACAAATAAATAAATGCTTAAAGGTAAAGTTATTCCTTGTGCGAGCACCGGGTCATGTCTAACCCTGGGGTGACGCCCTCCAGCGTTTTCTTGGCAGACTCAATACAAGGTGGTTTGCCATTCCCTTCCCCAGTCATTACCGTTTTACCCCCCAGCAAGCTGGGTACTCATTTTACCGACCTCGGAAGGATGGAAGGCCGAGTCAACCTTGAGCCGGCTGCTGGGATCGAACTCCCAGCCTCATGGGCAGAGCTTCAGACAGCATGTCGGCTGCCTTACCACCCTGCGCCACACGAGGCTCTATAAATAAATGTTTAACAAATGTAAAATATATATTACAATTAATTAACTCCCACCCATTTGAAAAGCCCTTCCAGGGCCATCAGGAAGCCCTAGGGATTGTTGAAACCCTGGTTGAGAAAGCCTGCCTTAGATGAACAACCTTGTCATAGTAGAGCATAAAATGAGAAGCAGTTCTGTAGCTACCTGTGTCCAAGGCCACGAAAGGGCTTTGGATGTGATAGCCATACCCTGCCCTGAGCCCACACAGTGACTGCAGAATTTGTGTAAAAATCCACCGAGTTTCGGATACTAAACAAGTTGTGGCATATCAAATATCAACTCATCCCTCCTCCCCAGAAAAATGAAGATTTCACTGTGGATTAATTATTGTGTTAATGATTATTTGAAGCTGGATGTTAAAAACATTTGTTTTCTGAAACTTCTGAAGGGAAATAAGATCGATAGATCCTGGCCTCCCTACCTGAAAAGTCTACCTGAAAAATCCATCCATTAAAAAGAAAAGGAAAAAGGAAGATCTTTTCAGCATAGTTACGGCCTGAGGATATAAATTTTAATTGTAGATGAGCTGCTTTTGAAGTTTTTAAAAGCTAAATTATCTAATGTACATAGATGATGATTGTTTTAACCTGCATGCACTATAATGTATTGTTTTAAGACTTCTTGTTACCCGCCCTGAGCCGTACAGGGAAGGGAGAGTTATAAGAATGTTATTGTTATTGTTCCTTTCAGAATGAAAAATTTTGAAACGAATGACCTGGCGTTTTCGTCTGAGAAGGGCTATGGAGAAAACAGTGGCCTTTCTGTCTATGTTGCGGAGGCAATTGATCCGTCAATTAAATGGGAGGATCTGAAGTGGCTCAGAGGTCTGACGAACTTGCCAATTGTGGCTAAAGGCATCCTCAGAGGTTTGTTTGGCTGAAGAGTAACCCGAGTCGGATATTGCAAGAGATTTTATGCTGCACGAGGTCACTTTAGGCGTTTTATTTATGAAAATATTTATTAAAATGTTTTCATTTAAAATGTAGTGTTGGAAGAGATTGGGATGGACACAAACCTACAAGCAATGGTTTGGGGTATTGTGTGGCACCTGTTTAAATGGAGATGCTGGGTATTGAACCTGGGACCTTCTGCATGCCAAGCAGGTGTCCTACCACTGAATCACAACCCCTTCCAAGATACATGTTTCCCATGTATATGGTAGGAGAAGGGTGTGATCACAAATAGAGGAAAAGCTGCAGTCCATTTGCATAGTTCAGGGTGGTACCCGTTAAAATGGAGATGCTGGGATTGATCCTGGGACATTCTGCATGCCAAGCAGGTATCCTACCACTGAATCACAACCCTTTCCAAGATACATGTTTTCCATGTATATGGTAGGAGAAGGGTGTGATCACAAATAGAGGAAAAGCTGCAGTCCATTTTCATAGTGACTGGACACATGGATACATATGTTCTTGAGTGGATCAACAGTATAAACAAGTAATAGACTTGTAATGCACTCTGTTAGGTGCAGCCCCAACACATAGACTGTTTACACACTGGAGGTTTCATGCCAGACTGCAGGCTGGAGTTTTAGTCATGGCAGGTAGCCCCATCTCTTTCTGCACCCACATGGGTGCACCCGCATTTGGCCTGGTGTACCTCATCCGCACCCAATTTGTGCTCCTGCATGGGAGCCGGGGCAGTGAAGTTCCCAGTGCATAAACTGTCATACTGACACACACAAGATGCACTCTCTATGCAGAATAAAACAATAGCTGAGAGTGGTGTTCTTAGATAATATACGTATTACATACATTTTGGGGCTCCAAAAAGAAACACTATACTAGTATTTGTTGGGGTGACCCTGAACAGATTTCCTTTGACCACCCAGCTATACTTCATAATTGGTTTTAGATAAGAGGGCATTATTTAATATTATTGACCACTAAGGAAGACCCAGTAGGGTCGAAACGCGTCAGGTCTGTTCATGTGCAGTTAGATCTGTATAGCTTTTATATAGTTTTGACTTTGTTTTTAACCTAATATTGGTGCACTTTAATAAATAATTGTAAAAATTGTATATTGTTTTACAACTTTAGAGTTCCTGACTTTGTTAAGGTTGGGTTTTCGCTCCCTTTTTGGTTTTGTATGAGTTACAACTTACAAATGTGAGTTCCTTTTTTCTGAACTTTCCAGCTGATGATGCCAGAGAAGCGGTAAACCATGGTGTAAATGGAATTCTGGTGTCAAACCATGGAGCACGTCAATTGGATGGCGTTCCAGCCACGGTGAGTATTGGAAGAACCATTCCTAAAGGCTGGCTGATCCTCAGTAGATTTCATGGGTGGATTTTGTGGATGTTGGTGTAATATTGTATGTGTATTTGACTATTTGGTTGGCTTAGTTTTCAGAAACTAGCACAAAGCAGAGGGACTTATGTTGTAGACTTTTGCTTTCCAGAGGAAAGTAATGAGAAGGGAGTGAGGGACTTTATGCTGTCTCTTAGCCTCAGATTTCAGAAGGGGACTATAAGAGTTAGGGAGATAGACAGGCCAGCCTTCCTTTCTACTGCACTGATGCTACCCTTAGAGAATCTTCCTTCTGCTTGACATCTCTCCTTACTATGCCAAATGCCTCCATCTTGGCACCATGAAAGTAGGACATAGAACCCTGCATCTCCAGACTGGATTAGAATCCCCACTCTTCTCTATCCTGTCTAGAATGGAGTTCCTTACAATAAAGGACTCATATTAATTCACCGAGATAAAGAGCTTACTTTGTTCCTTATTCTAGACACACAAACTAGGTGTGCTCTGCTGCACTCTTAAGCCTTAAGCACTCTGATAATTTCAGGACTAATTTCCAACAAAGAAAAGCTAGACCTTGGGGATTTATTAGTGGTGTTATTAATTAAATGCATTATTAATTTTTAAAATTAGATTTGTATGCCACCTTCCCGCATAGCGGCTCAAGGCGGTGAACATCATCATCAAAACATACAAAATACAAAAACATGTCCACCATAAAAATAAATTACAGTAGAACTCTATCATCTACAACTTACAATAAAACATTAAAAACTATAGTTAGGCAGCTGTTCAGTTAATTTATTCCAGTGCACGCCAGATTTTTCCTTTCAGCATCTCTGATGGGGAATTCTGATCATGCCTAGCAGGTTAGATTTAGTGTTTGTTTGAGCACTCATGTGTGAGAAGAAGATTTAGTTTTTATACCCTGCTTTTCACTGCCCAAAGGTGTCTGAAAGCAGTGTCCACTTTCTAAAAATGTGAGGATGGGACACCATAGAGTCCAGTGTCCAAAGCAGCCATTTTCGTCATGGAAACTGATCTGTGTAATCTAGAGTAGCGGTCCCCAACCTTTCTGAGGACAGGGACCGCCTCCGGGGGTGAGGGGAGAGCTGACAGCCCTGGTGCCGCGCACACGCGCGGCACCTGCTCGCAAACGTGCACGCGCAGCTGCCGCGCATGTACGTTTTCACCACCAGGTGGCGCTAATGCACATGTGCGCAGTTTCCACACATGCGTGTTTTTGCCACCAGGGGGCGCAACGTACATGCGCGGCAACTGCACGCATGTGTGTTTGCGTCGCCCGTGTGCCGGCAGCCGCGGCTGCCTCTTCCCTTCCTTCTCGCTGTGGGGGGGGAGGCAGACGTGGCTGCTGGCGCCCCGGTACCATGGCCTTGATGACCCCAGTCTAGGGATCAGTTATTTTTCTGGGAGAATTCTAGGACCGAACTGGAGGCTGGTAACTCTAGCCTCAAACTCTATGGCAACCCTTCTCAACTTCTTTTTACCATTGAAAAACATTCTTCAGGCTTTGAGAAACCCCAGAAGCGATGCAAGTGTGCAGAATATGGTTGGGAAGCAGAGCTGTGTACAATGCCCACCTGAGACCCCCTCCCCTTCCCAATGCTTCCCAACCATATTCTGCACATCCCCAGGCCCATAATTAGCCATTTTGGGAGGGGTGTGTGTATGTGTCAGGTCAACATGACCATATATGTTCATATCACCTGATAAGTGTTTAACAACTTTAAAATATATGTTAATAAAATTAATTAACTTCCACCTATTCAGGAAACCCTTCCAGAGCCACCAAGAAACCCCAGGATTTCATGAAACCCTAGTTGAGAAAGCCTACTCTATGGTTATCAGTCTACATGGGCCCTACAATCTGGGTGGTATCAATTTTCCCAGGGCTGCTGGGAGGGGAACCAGAGGCTTGCCATCTGTAGCTAGATGAATCTAGCCTTTAGAGTTGCCAGCTGTGGTTGGGACATACCTGCAGACTCTGGGGATTGAGCTGGCATTAGTTGGGATTTGGGGGCAGGGATGGACCTCAGTGGAATCTAATGCTATGGAGTTCACCTTCCAAAGCAGCCGTTTTCTCCAGGGGAAATGAGCTCTTTAATCCGGAGATGAGTAACAATTCCAAAGGTAGGACCTGGGGATGGGCATCCTGACTAACCCATAATTTTGAAAAGGCTAATGAATGGCAGCTCTCAACATCTCCAGCGGTAATGTGTCTAAACGAATCTGCTTTGTGCTGCATCAAACCACCGGTCTATCTAAGCCGGTGCTGTCAACGCCGATGGATTTTAGCTCTTCAAAGCCCCAAGTTGGTCTTGGCCCTGCTCCCCACGATCCTTTAAACTTGGGAGCCAAAGTCTGGGGCCTGATACGTGGTCGGCTAATGAGCGATGGCCCTTTGCCAAGTTTGACAATAGAAAAAGTAACCCTTTAGAGCCTGGTGGGAGCATTTTCCATTCTTGAAACCTGACAATATGGTTCAGCTTATTATTTGGTTTTTGAGAACAAGTCGAGTCCAAACGGGTGAACGCTTCCTAGTGTCTGGTTACATGTTGATGAAATGTGTACTTTAATTATGGCCTGTGTCACACTCAAGCAACAGCTCTTGGCACCGTTTGCCTGGATGTGAAAGTGAACTTACATAGGCGGAAGTGGACCCAAGTATTTCTGGCAAGGAAACAAAACCTTAAGGAGGAAAAACAAGCCCTTTCATTGTTTGCCAGATGACTAGGGAAAACCTCAATCGGAATATACAAGCAAATTGGAAGCGGCGAGTTCTCCTTGCCTCTGGCCACTGCTTCCCACCTTCAAAGAAACGATGCGTGCCCTACCTTGTCTCCTAGGAGCATTGTTTTCAGGGCATGGCACATGGGTTTGTATTCACATGGGCTCCTTTGGACTCGCTTATATCAACACTGCGAAAGGATTGGGGTTAGTTGATTTGAGACTTGGAGTTCATCTCGCTTCACTTTTCTGCATCCCCACCAGAGCAAATAGCTGAGCTCGTTGATATCTCATCTGTTGGCATGCTGGTTTTCTTTGGGGTCAGGAGGCGAATCTCCTCCAGACTAGACTGACCAGGGATTCTGGGGGTTTTATTTGGGGGAAGGGGAAACATCTGGACAAGGAATTGGGGTCACTGTGGGTGGGCAGATGAGTTGTGAATTTCCTGCATTCTGCAGGGGGTTGGTCTAGATCGGTGGTCCCCAATCCCCGGTCCGAGGACCGGGACTGGTCCATTGATCAGTCGATACCAGGCCGTGGCTCCTCCTCTTCTTCCTCCATAGCTGCTGCCTTGGGGGCTGCCCTGCCACTCTGCCGCCGGCTCACCTTTGGTGCTCTCCAGCTGCCGCCATAGCTGGGGCTCCCCCTCATCATGGCACTGCACAGCTGCTGCTGGCAGTGCCCCCCAGCGGGCAGCAGGAAGTCACAGGTGCCAGTGGGAAAGCAAACGGAGCAGGGGCTCAGGTGGTGGCGACATCCCTTGGCAAAAGACTGCCCACCCCAGGCCTCAGTAAAATTGTCAAACGTTGACAGGTCCCCGGTGATAAAAAGGTTGGGGACCACTGGTCTAGATGACTTCGGAGGTCTCTTCCAACTCTGTGGTTCTATTATTCTATGATTCTTGGCTTGCGGGAACAAATCAAAATGCCCTGTCCATAAAGAAGTGAATGTTTTGTCATGTTCAGAATGGGGGATCTGGATAGGTTTAGTAGGGGCCTTTTCAAAATACAACAATATTTTAATTCCCGAATTGGAAGTTGCTTCCCAGTGTGTACAGCAGTGACCCAACACCATTTTTCATGCACTATACTTGCTGCATGCACAAAAAAGCTGGCTAAACAATGTTACCCTTCCAGTGCAGTATAACTTGAAAGGAGGCAGATACACTAACCCACTCTATAGTCCCGTATTTCCAATGAGACTTAGCTTGGTGTCATGGTTAAGAACGGCGGCCTCTAATCTGGAGAGCCAGGCTTGATTCCCCACTCCTCCTCCACATGCAGCCAGCTGGGTGACCTTGGGCCAGTCACAGTTCTCTCAGAGCCTCACCTACCCCCCAGGGTGTCTGTTGTGGGGAGAGGAAGGGTAGGCGATTATAATATGCTTTGAGACTCTTTGGTGTAGTAAAAGGATCTGCAGGGGCCCTTCTGCCCTCCCTCTGCCTTTCTGTGGTCCATTTTTCTTCCTAGTACATATATAATGTTGTGTGTATAGGGTGGCCAACCTCCAGCTGGGACTTCAGATTTTCTTAAAATTACACCTGATTGCCAGACAGTCATGTCCTCTGGGGAAAATAGCCACTCCAGAGGGAAGATTCTAAGGTAGTGGTTCTCAACCTTCCTAATGCCGCGACCCTTTAATATAGTTCCTCATGCTGGGGTGACCCCCAACCATAAAATCAGGCAAGGGTTCTTTCACAGAAATTAAACCGAAACTGACCAATGGCGTGAAGATCCAATGTTCATAAAAAGGTAAAGGTATCCCCTGTGCAAGCACCGAGTCATGTCTGACCCTTGGGGTGACGCCCTCTAGCGTTTTCATGACAGACTCAATACGGGGTGGTTTGCCAGTGCCTTCCCCAGTCATGACCGTTTATGACCAATGTCATGACCAATGTTCATGATTGTATATAAATTGGGTTTTTCCCGGGGTTTCTCAGTTCAGTTCTGCCTCTTGTCCCACCATGCCGATCTCGCTCTTTTCTGCTGCTCCAGACAGACAAATGCTCTATCTCGATCTACCCCGCAAGGCTGTTGTGTAGATGGCGCCCCCCTGGCCAAGCTGCTTGCCCTGCCATGACCCCTGTGAAAGGGTTGTTTGACCCCCAAAGGGGTCCTCACCCCCCCGGTTGAGAACCACTGCTCTAAAGTATATCATAGAATCTAGGTAATATTGCTCCCCAGTCTCTCCCTTCCACACCTCCAAATCTCCAGGAATTTCACAGGGTGAGATTGGCAACCAAGTGTGCCAATCCACAGAGTTGTTCTTGCTCCTTTGAAAAAACCAGTCTTTGACCCTGATATTTTAGAAACTTGAACGGGTGGTTGTGGCAACGTTGATGTTCCTTCTTTCTTTTTCAGATTGATGTGCTGCCTGAAATAATAGGAGCCGTGGAAGGGAAGGTTGAAGTGTATCTAGATGGTGGCATAAGGAAAGGCTCAGATGTTCTCAAGGCCCTGGCCCTTGGAGCCAAAGCAGTGTTCATTGGCAGGCCTGTGATCTGGGGCCTTGTCTACAAGGTAATGTTTAAAAAGGTCAAGAATAGTTTACTCAGGGTGCAGTCAAGAGGTAGGTCTGCAGACCTTTTCCTCAATTCTATGGCATCTTACCCTGCTGAGACGCCCTCCACAAACTGATCCCTCTGCAGACTCCATGCCCCACCGCCATCTCCAGGGATTCCCCAATCCAGAGTGGCAACGGTAGGAATAGAAATTTCTTTTTGGCTGCTAGATTAAGGTGACCAGATTGTCCCACTTTTGGAAGGACATCTGGGGGCACCTGGCAAATTGCACTTATGTTGAAATTAAAAATATATATATTACAATACTAGTTTTGCATTCTATGCATTCTATGAATTTTTTTGTTGCTCCATATAGACCACATTTTAAATCAAGACCCCCCCCCCCCCCAGTCAATGGTGTCCCGCTTTACCAATGTTGAAATCTGGTCACCTTATGCTAGATCCAAAGAACGATATCCTTTCCAAAGTATGAATGAAAGGGAAAACATCCAACTGCAAACTGAATCTTTATGTTCTTAATATATTTTTATTATTTACTTATTTATTTTATTTATATACCGCCCTCCCCGAAGGCTCAGGGTGGTTTACATGAAATGGGAACAATACAATTAACTCAGTTTGTAGTGATATGGCAACAGCAGAAACAATAACACTATAACAATAAGCCCTATGCCCCCCGCAGAGCCTTATGTTCTGCGGGAGAAAATTTGTTGGTCGTTCCCGGCCCTAGGGAAGCACGCCTGGCCTTTTCGGTCCTGGCCCCTGCCTGGTGGAATGAGCTCCCGGGAGAGCTGCGGGCCCTGCGGGATCTTCCATCGTTCCGCAGGGCCTGCAAGACGGAGCTCGTCCGCTAGGTTTATGGTTGAGGCCAAGGCTAACACCTATGCCCCCCCCGGGACCTGGGATTGGGATTGGGGATGGGTACCATCAGTATCCCCTCTCCACCTGCTAGTAGGGGGGGGGAAGTTGACTAGCCGATCTTGCCATGTTAGCTTGCTAACTAAACTGTTGGATTGTAGTTGCTGTTAATGGATTTTATTGGATTTTATGGGGGTTTTAGAATGTTGTAACCCACCACGAGCCGCAAGGGAGCGGCGGGCAATAAATCGAATCATAATAATAATAATAATATAATGATAATAATAAACGGTAGATTACTAGAGCATTGGTTAACTTGTACTGAGGCCCAGTGGTTTGGGTGGCTCTGGAATGACTGTCAGAGGGAGGCTTGGGGGGACAGTGGGAAGCGGTGGTTTGGATCGACCTCAACCAAATGCCTGGTGGAGCAGCTCTCTTGTGCAGGCCCTGCGGAACTGTTCAAATATATATATTTATTTATTTTATTATTGGATTTATTACCCACCACTCTCGTAAAACATCTCGTGATGGGTTGCAGAATAAAAACCCTACATCACATAAAAACATTAACATTATAGAATCATAGAATCATAGAGTTGGAAGGGACCTCCTGGGTCATCTAGTCCAACCCCCTGCACTATGCAGGACACTCACAACCCTATCGCTCATCCACTCTAATCTGCCACCCCCTTGAACCTTCACAGAATCAGCCTCTCTGTCAGATGGCTATCTAGCCTCTGATTAAACATTTCCAAAGATGGAGAACCCACCACCTCCCGAGGAAGCCTGTTCCACTGAGAAACCGCTCTAAAATGTCAGGAACTTCTTCCGGATGTTTAGACAGAATTTCCTTTGGATTAATTTCATCCCCTTGGTTCTGGTCTGTCCCTACGGGGCAAGAGAGAACAACTCTGCTCCATCCTCTACATGGCAGCCTTTTAAATACTTGAAGATTGCAAGTAATAAAATTACAAATAGTAACTCTGGCTGTGAGGGGGAAAACAGACTCATCCTATCCTGCCCCTCCCCCCCAGTCAGCCTCCACTCTCTCAACGCCTCAGGGCCCAGATTTCCAGGGGTGCTGAATCGTTCTAATCTGAAGAAGGGGCCCAGTGGACCTTCCACCCCCCCCCCGGCTTCAAGCAAAGACCTGGCGGAAGAGCTCCACTTGTGAAATGACCAGCTCCACTGGTGAAATGACCGTGGGCTCGCCACGGCACTGATAAAACTGTTCTGACCGGGCAGTGATATCAGGGCTTTCTCAGCCTCACCCACCCCACAGGGTGTCTGTTGTGGGGAGAGGAAAGGGAAGGCGACTGTAAGCCGCTTTGAGCCTCCTTCGGGTAGGGAAAAGCGGCGTATAAGAACCAACTCTTCTTCTTCTTCTTGAAAAAATGGAGAAACAGTGTGGCCCCAACCTTCTGCTAAGAGGCTGTCTGACAATGTAAGTGGTAGTTCCTCCAGTGGAAGAACCACTGAAGTTGGAGGGAGACTCCTTAGGCTGGAGGAAGTCTCCAAACTTTGCTCAATGGAGCGGGAGTAGGATCCAGCCCAACACAACAGAACTCACTGATAGTCCCTAATTGCTTTAAAAAAATCATAACTGAAGCAGCCTCCAGATACATAATTATTCCACTGCCCCCCCCCTTTTTTTTTGCATGCTTAGTCTTCCTGGTGAAGTCCAGGGGTTGTCCCGCGTCTGGTCTTAGCAAAGAGCATCATCACTAAGCTGAAATTGTCTCAGGTTCTGGTTTCAGTTGAGGCATGGCACAGACGTTCTCGTTTGGTTCAAGTTTTGTTCTGGGTTGGGGAAAACAAACAAAGGCCGCATCCAAATTTTTGGTTAGGGCTTGGTTTGATTTGCAGACATAGGGATAACACTCCCACTCAGATTTTCCACTCTTGCCTAGCCATTACACGGAAGCCAAACAAAAATAAACTCTAGGGTGGGTATAGTTTTTTTCGTTTGTTCTTACAGCATTTCTGTCCCTTGGGATGATGCTAGTCTATTGAGGTTTGGTCTGCTTTCACAGAAATCCCCCCCTCCACACACACACACACCACATAGAAAGCAGGAAGCCCCCACGTCAATGGTGACCATCCACCAGACAACTGTGTTGATTCCAACCAACATTCATGCCATTCCTGGATCTTCCCCCTCTATTGAAAGATAATAAACCCCAGCTCCAGGGTAGCAACTACAGAGGGGCTGAGTGGGCGAAGCTTGGCTTTCAGAATGGTGTGTTCTCCCCCAGACCTCTACCCATAGCCCTGTAAAGAGTCTGTTTCCCTGCCAAACCTGCCAAACCCTGCTGACATACTACAGCACAGGTCAGGGGTGAAAAGGTGGTGGCAGTTCTGGACTGTGAGGAGTCCTAATGCTATCACCATTGTATATACGTATGTGTAGATACAGTTGGGAAAAAGAGGAAGTCACGGGGGTGGCTGCATTGAGGAATACAGGCAGGTGGGGGGGTATGGATGCTGTTCCTGCCGCCAGAGTTTAAAGTACCAACAGAAAAACAAGGAACCTATCCAAGGCAATATTCTTGTTCACTATACACACATACATACATACACACATACACACATACACACACACATACACATATACATTCAATTTTAATACAATTTTTATATACATGAAGAATCAACCAGAACGGTTTCTAGATGATTTCCGTTTTCAATATCTTCTTCAGTGGTTGAGTCCTTATATTAGTGTTTTAATAATATCAATAGACCATCGGCTCAAAGGTATCAGGAAATGTTCGTCAAAGATTTGTTTGAATATTACCTTGGATAGGTTCCTTGTTTTTCTTTTTCTTTTCTTTTTTATAAGATTTTTATTTTTATTTTCCAGGATTAAAGATAATGAAATACATGCAATCTACATTGTTAGTACAGAAAAAAGAAAGGTTATACTCTTCATTTAATACATTTAGTTCCCCGTTTCAATCCCCTTTTGTATTATTTTCTTAAATAGTTCAGGTAAGGGCCCCATTGTTCTCGAAAGGCCTCTTCTGTTCTTCTGTTGTCTATCAGTGTCAGTTTAGCCATCTTGGCAAAATCAGCTAATTTATTCAGCCAGTCTTCTATCGAGGGTAGTTCTTGCGTTTTCCATTTCTTGGCCAATTCTAGTCTTGCTGCTGTCGTCGCATCGAAGAATAAACTTTGTGTGTGGGTTGGGAGGCACTGGTATCCTTGTTTTTCTGTTGGTTCCTTGTTTTTCTGTTGGTATTCCGCTGGGAGCTTTCCTTTTTTCGTGAAGGCCCTGGAAAGGTTTCCTGAATGAGTGGGAGTTAATTATTTTATATATTTTTAAAAATTTGATAAACATTTATTGGGTGATATGACCATATATGGTCATATTGACCCACCAGCCTGGAGGGGATGGAATGGGGTGGGGCCTCAGGTGGGCGTGTGCACAGCTCTGCTTCCCTACCATATCTTGCTCAATTGTACCACTTCTGGGGGTTTTCAAAGTCTGAAGAATGCTTCAGGCATTTCTCAGTGGTAAAAAACTTGAGAAAGGCTGGCTTAAACAAATAAAAATAGTTTTATGAAGAAGGACAACAACTATGTATAGAAAGAGGAGAGACCAAACTAACCATCTTCAATCATTGTCCAAAGAGTCAATCAGGAGGACGGTCTTTGAAAAATACCAGGAAGTTTCTATCTGAATATGCTAAGTACATATTCTCTGATGTAAACCGCCATGAGACATTTGAGAGCAGCAGTATATAAATATAAATAAATAAATAACCAAGGAACTCCCAGGGACCCAGCCACTTCATCTCAACCTAATCTATTTCCCTGGGAGATTATGAGGATAAAATAAGGGTTTTGAATTTCCCCCATTCCTGGAGTGGTTGGGGAATGAAAATATGATAGATCATAATCAATATGTACCAAAGGAGGGCAATGGGGCTGGAGATATCTTGCCTCTGTTAAGTAATGTCAGTGGACAAGATCCGTCACTGTGTCTAGGTCTACCTAGTGCTACCTAGTCAAGGCTGCTAAAAGGCACAGAAAACCCTTGCCAGAAATTTCTTGCACATGCTTGGTTAGAGCATGTTAGAGCAAGTGTGCTGCTAATATTCCCCCCTCATCCAGCACATTGCCCTGGGGTGATGTGAGACCTCAGAGTTTTGTACAAGGAGCACTTCCCTCTCTTGCTGGGCCTGTTTTGGTTTCTCCCTAGGATTGGGTTTACTGAGTTGAAAACAGAACTGGCAGATAGTGACTGGTGGCCCATTCATAGCCTGAGATAGTGACCAACTAAATGTAGGCAGAGTTTGAATGTGCAGAGAAAGCAGAGCACCAGGCTGCTTAAAGATAAAATAGTTTTATTTGGAAGAGAAGCAACTTTGTACAGAAGGAGAAAGATTGAGACCTAGAAAACTGTTCTCTGCCGTTATTCTTCTGTTGTTCAGCTATTCTGGAGGCAGGCAGGGAAGAAGTGTGCTCAAAATGCAGGATGTTTCCTGTTGAGCCAATCAGGACACTGGAGAGATAATTTGAACATCCTCAGGAAGTTCCTATCTTATCTATGCTAAATATACCTCCCCTCCAATGCCCCCTGCAGGACACCCTTCATATTCTGCTCAAGTATGCACACTGCAGGTTTTGCATATTCTGACACCAAAAGTGTCAGTGGGCTGGGATGGAGGTGGGAAATCTGTCCTCGCCATTTGTTGTTTACCAGGAAAACTGATGCCCCACAATAACCTTCAAGTGCTTTATTATGCAATGTGTCTAACTTAATCAGGGTGAAGAGGGAGTGAAGGAAGTCCTCCAGATGTTGAAAGAAGAGTTCCGGTTGGCAATGGCCCTTTCTGGTAAGATGCACAATATGAGAGAATTATGAGTTCTCCTTTCGTATGTTCCACTGGGATAGATTTTCAAGTGAGATCCATTACATGGAATTGAGAATCCTGTACAGGGGCATGTTGGTTGTATACCCATGAGCTGTTTATGCACTTCTGTGGATTTTGTGTAAGAACATTGATGTTTGATACCATTTGACTGCGACTGTCCTTTTGCTGTCTTTCCTGCTCTCTACTTGAGTGCGAGTCACATTTGTAGAAGAGACATGACCTGCATAGTTCTGTCAACATATAAGGTCACCAAAGTGCTCATTTGAGGGCAGGGTGTATTGCCAGTGGGCTTACGTTCTTAACTTTCTTGCTTCCAGGTTGTCAAAGTGTGGAAGAGATAGATGGAACTCTGGTTCGGAGAGATCAACAGGCAACCTCCAAACTCTAGCTGCGTTCTCTGCCTTTTTGGGAGCTGGCAAAGTGATTGTGAATGGTGGGTGCTACGTTATCAAGAAATGGGAAGTGCAAAACATATTCTGATGGACCACAATGACGTGTCCACTCAGTTGCCGAAATTCAGATTCTTTACCGATATATTAAGGTGTATTTTTAACATAGTTGTTCTTACAAGAAGGGGAATTTCTGTTTCCAAAATCCATTATTTTAATATAACCTTTAATTCCTCTTATTCTCTTTGAAAAAAAGGGTTTCTCTTTGATTCCTGTTCTGTTTACGTTACGTACCACAAAGCAGTGCCCTAATAGAAGTATAGGAAGAGTTGGGAAGACATTGCCTGCCTCTGAACATCTATAGCAGTGGTCCCCGACCTTTTTATCACCGGGGACCACTCAACGCCAGGGACCACTCAACGCCTTTTACTGAGGCCCAGTGAGGGGGGTAGTTTACTCCTCTACTCTCAACCACTGCCCTAACGCTCTCTGATCGCTATGGTAATGTTTAAACATCCCTTCAAAATAAGATACAGACACGCCACAACAATGAAGTGTGTTGTAAAGGGCTGGGGGGGGATGAAGAAAAGGGCCGGGGGGGGAGAAGGCGTCCTTCGGGGCCCACCTCCAATTAGTCGAAGGACCACATGTGGTCCGCGGCCCACAGGTTGGGGATCGCTAATCTATAGGGTGAAATTCAGCACAACTTCCCTTTCTTCCTCTCTTCTCTTCAGATTTCTCTTTGAATAAAACAAAGTTTCTAATCAGTTTCAAACTCCAAATCCCTAAAAGGCGGGAAAGAAACACATTTTGGGATTTTATGGAGAAGTTGGGTAAAGAGGAACGAAAAGAAATTTAGAATTTCTATTCACAATCCTGTTTCAAGGCCTCAAGTTAATGGTGAGGAAAATAGTACACGGAGAGATGTATGTTGCCATTTTCTGTTCAGTGCTTGATTTGAAGGAATATGGTCAGTTTTGATTTCCAGATCTGTTCGTGGAAATCGAAACACCAGGTCAAATAAGTGGATTATCAAGTAATTTCATGGCTCTTTTCTGGTACATCTTTTCCCACACCTCAGTGCTGCCAGCACTTCCTAGCAAGTTGCATTACCCCTTCTACAAAAAGGGCTTTATTCCGAAGACTCTTTTTTTTGGAATTCAGACCCCTCCCCATGTGTTCTGCACTTCCTTTGAAAAGGAATGGTGTGGCTGTGTAGTCATGTACTCCATCAGCAATACAACCTTCTCTTTTTTGTGTGCATGTGCAGCAACATAACATCACAACACTGCAATAAAGGCTGGATGGATCAACGGGACCTCTTTCTGCACACGTGCAGTAATGCTATAACATCACAACATTGTAAAAAAGGCAAACTATACAGTGAGGAATTGCATGGTTACCACCCTTTCAAAGATCCTTCGTTCCTTCTGAGTCGTCAGTTAAGAAAATGGCCAGTGAACAGTCCCTAATGAAATCCTAATGAAAATACTATTCTGTTCACAAACTGAATAGCCCAATTTGTGTTATTCAATAATTATGAACTATGCTAAATGGAAACACTGTGCATGTTGAGTTTCCATGATTATAAAATCAATACATTCCTTAACTATCTACCTAGTTAGTCGATATAACAGCTCCAAAGTTCCTGGAATTCATCTGCAGAGCGATTGTTCATTAGACTTGTAAGCTTCTCCATTCTGGCCAACTTTCCCAATTTCTCAAGCCAATCCACAACTTTGGGTGCGTCCTGGTGTTTCCACCTCCTAGCCGCCACGAGTTGTGCTGCCGCTGTTGCATGAAATAAGAAATCACCGGCTTTTCAAGGAACACTAACTGGTAACACACTCAGTAACATAAATTCAGAACAAAATGGAAATCTAACTTTCAACAGTCCTTCTAAAATATCATGAACTTTTCCCAACATTTTTGCATTTTTTACATGTCCACCACATATGGTAAAAGGCACCAATCTTTTCCCTATGTTTCCAACATTTTATATCAAAGTTTCCAGAAATCTTTACCTAACAGCTTAGGAGTCACGTACCATCTATAAAACATACAATTTTTCTTTTAACAGCTAACATTTTGTCCGTTTCACAGTTTTGTTCCATAATAGTTCCCACTCCTCTAAAGGAATAGTACGATTCAAATTCATCATCTGTTTCACCATACAACTTGCTCAGACTCAGTGTCATACTTTAATAAGGGTTTGTACAACTGATGCTGCAAATGCAGCTTCACCTGGAATAATATCTTTTCAAAGTCGGTTAAAACTGACCTAGATTGCGATTGGAACTCAGACTTAAACCTGGAGATAAATTGATGATATTCCAACCAAGTGATGTTGATAACTTCGTTGACGAGGATATAATGAGATTTCAATTTCCCTGTAGCTGTCAAGATCTCCTTATACCTAAAGGAGCCCAGCCTGTCAGGGATCATGGTGGCAAACTATCAGGACTGGAGGTACTGTGCTAGGGAAGAAATGAAAATACCAGTGATGCTTCTTAATGGATGCTTAAGGAAATAGATCAGCAAATTTAAATTATAGCTTTTTGCATGCAGTGTTGGCCATGTCAATGAGAAGGAGGCTTATTGGTACTCTAGGACTGCACCATCATCACACGTTGGAAGATAGTATGTAGAGAATTGTTCTAGTTTAGGCTCGTTTAGTTATTTGCCTACGGTAATTGTACCACCGCCATTATGATACGCAGCACCAGTAAAGGTTAAATATGATAAAACAAGCACCTTCATTTTGTACAGATTTGAGACTGGTTGTATTTCTGGATCTAGTCAAACATTAAATTTTTCTTGATTCTTTTTTTCAAATGCTTTCTTATATTTAAAAAAATTAAGAAGAATTTTAGACTTTGACTGTGTTATTGTTGAAGATGTAGTTTTTAAAAAAGTGGACACCAAACTGGACACATATAGAAGAAGAAGAGTTGGTTCTTATATGCCCCTTTTCTCTTCCCGAAGGAGTCTCAAAGTGGCTTACAGTCGCCTTCCCATTCCTCTCCCCACAACAGACACCCTGTGGGGTGGGTGAGGCTGAGAGAGCCCTGATATTACTGCTTGGTCAGAGGAGCTTTCTCAGGACTGTGGCGAGCCCAAGGTCACCCAGCTGGCTGCATGTGGGGGAGCGCAGAACCGAACCCGGCATGCCAGATTAGAAGTCCGCACTCCTAACCACTACACCAAACTGGCTCTCTAGATTACATATTTTGTCTGAACTGTGATGCTATTCTGATACTGGTCTAAATGACTGTAAATAAATGAACCTGAACCAGTCTGTGGTAGTGAGTTTCTTGCCCTGAGATGGATGGCCCAGTCTAACCTCATCTGATTGGCTCTCAGAAACTAAGCAAGGTCAGCCCTAGCTTGTATGGGATCTTGTATGGGAGACAACCAAGGAAATTTAGGATTCTTATGCAGAAGTAGACAGTAACAACTCACCTCTCATAGAATCATAGAGTTGGAAGGGACCTCATGGGTCATCTAGTCCAACCCTTTGCACTATGCAGGACACACACAACCCTATCACTCATCCACTGTCACCTGCCACCCCCTTGAACCTTCGGAGAATCAGCCTCTGAATGTCTCTTTCCTTGAAAACCCTGCAGAGTTGCCGTAAGTCAGCTGCAACTAGACAGTACTTTCTATGGCTACCAATTAGTTTTTTGGTTTTGTATATAGAAGAAGAATTGGCTTTTATACCCCGCTTTTCACTACCACATAAGAGTCTCAACACAGCTTACAATTGTCTTCTCTTCCTCTCCCAAGAACAGATACCCTGTGAGGTAAGTGGGGCTGAGAGAACTGCTCAGTTAGAATAGGACTATCAGGACTGTGACCTCGAGGCCAAGGTCATCCAGCTGGTTACATATGGAGAAGCAGGGAATCAAACTTGGCTTGACAGATTAGAAGCCACACCTCTTAACCACTACACCAAGTTGGCTCTTGAAGATACAAGAAAAGGATCACATGTTGGATGACTTCAAGTTGGAAGTGGTATTCCCCTGTTGGGGGTTGGTCATGTCAACAAAAATGAGGCCATAGTTCTGTGGAATTGGTAGAAGTCTGAGCCTGACAGAAATACAATTTATGATGTTTCATTCCACAACATGATGTTATCCTCTAGTCTAGCTAGGACAAGACTAAGAGATTTTAAAAACTCCTGACTAGAACATCATCTTCCCACCAGAGGATGCTGTAGAAGTGTTTGAGAAGGTCCTGATGCTAAACAATGTCAGAACATAAAAGAAAATTGAAGCTGCAGAGCCCTCACCTGGAGAAAGTAAGGAGGTCAAATGTTTTGTTTGTAAGATTATGTACTTTATTTACTGTGGGGTGTACAGGGTTGCACAGCAACCGATCTCTGTGTGTACTAAGGCTAAGTAAATGTTTCTCAGTGTGTCATGAAGTGTCATCTCTGCTGTTTACTCCCACTTGTCGTATTTGTTGCAATGTGGACTTTATTGCATGTCAGTTAAGAGAAAACATCGGCGGACTGTTTATTTTGGAGAATGTAAATTGGAAGATTGGAGAGCTATTTTGTGTGTTTATGCGCTTCAGGTCTCATGCCAAAATTTAGATGCAGTGAATTCCAAATGCTCAGCCCGGTCCAATTTGAGGAAGGCTTCCTTATGCTCTGGCTGTGTCTTCACGCAGAGAAGAAAATTGACTTGTGCCTCACAATTAGTTATTTACCATCATGAGATAGATGTTTTTTTTTAAAGAAACCTCTTTCTGTGGTGTTAATCTTCTCTGAGCCCAATATCAGGAAGGAAACTAATGAGATAACATACGTTTACTAACTTGAGCTATTTAAGCATTCTTTCTTTAAGTGGAAATTATTAGGTTTTGCAATTGTTTTTTTTTTTTTGGTCATGGCTTTGTGTGTGTTCTTCCAGGAAGCTGACATCTAAAATGGAAAGTAGAAGGAGAAATTGTCTGCTCTGGAGGACGGACTCCATAGCATTATACAACACTGGAATCGCTTCCCATCTCAAATCCCTCCCACTCCTGGCCCCACCCCCAAAGTATTTCCTAATGAAGAGTTGGCAACCTAATCTTCATCCATCCTCTAAGACACGGGTAGTCAACCTGTGGCCCTCCAGATGTCCATGGACTGTGATGGCAGGGGTTCATGGGAATTGTAGTCCATGGACATCTGGAGGGCCACAGGTTGACTACCCCTGCTCTAAGATAAAGCCAAGCCTGGCCTCGACCTTTTCGACTTTGATCCCAGTTTGGTGGAATGAGCTCTAGAAGTTGGAGCTCTAGAAGTTCCGTAGGGCTTGTAAAGTGGAACTCTTCCACCAAGGCATTATTTGAGGCTAGCACAACTACTAAGCACATTGCACAACATACATCTAAGAGGCTACCCTCTACACACTCTCCCCTTCCATTACAGCACTGGAAATTGCTCCACAAACCAACTGGGTGAACCTACACCTCGGGCCATTAGGAGTTTGGTTGCCCAGTCTTTTAATTGGGCCTTTTCGGTCCTGGCCCCCACCTGGTAGAACAAGCTTCTGGAACAACTGAGGGCCCCGTCGGAACTTTCACAGTTCCGCAAGGCCTGTAAGATGGAGCTTATTCTGTCAGGTTTTTGGGTGAGGCCAAGGCTTTGAGATCGGCTGGGCCCTTCTGTGGGATCAGGTCTCTGCATTTACATGTGTGCACCCCGCCCTGGGATTAGGGTTGTGTGCAGCGGCGTCCGAATTGGCCATTTCAGGCCGACGCACCCAGCGCCACGCCGCGGGGGGCCTGCATGTGCCCATGTGTGCACCGAGTTGCACACCGGCTCCCCCCCTCCCCTCCCCCCCCCCCGTGGTGCGGCGCTGGCTGCGTCGGCCTGAAACTGCCGATTTAGACGTCGCCACGCACAACCCTACCTGGGATGGTTGTGGGAGGTGAGTCTGAGAAATGTTTTACCGCCAATCTTGCTGCTGCTGCTTGGGGGGGGGGGGGCATTGTTTTTATATGGGGGTTTATGGGGTTTTATGGTTTTATCTTGTAGCCGCCACAAGTCCTTGGAGAAGTGGCGGGATAGAAATCCAATAACAAATAAAGAAATCAAAACGGATGTCCCATCCCCCCCCCCCGTCCCGGTCCCCCAGCGACCCTCATCTTACCTCTTAGCACCGATTCTTTATATATATATATATTTTGTCTCCTGGAAGCCAAAGCCAACACAAGTGCTCTGTCACAAAGTATTATATAATGTTACTTTTTCCACAACACCAGAAGGAGGGTGGGCAATAAAATGAAGCCATTTATATGGGCAGCTTGTCTGTCTGACTAGGAACTCCTGAATGTCAATAAAGCGGGGCTTGAGGTAATTCCCTATTTGATAAATGAAGCAGTGTGGCTTTTCTTTTCTTTTTTTTTCCCCCCTTGAAAAAAAAAAGTCCGTTTGGATATGCAAGAGACTCTGAGATGAAGCAAACCCGTGGAAATAGGCAGGAATGACTCTGCTTGTTTTGGCTTCCCCAGATGGCCTTCAGCCTGAAATCAAATACAGGGAGCCTGGTGAAAGCTGGCTTCTGAAGTCATGATTGTACTCCTAAGGCCCTTGCTTGTTAATAGAGCTCCTTTTCATGTGCAAACTTGGCTCCAGGGTGACATGGAAGCCCGTTTGTAAACACTCCATCATTGGGTGCACAGAAGTTGGCCTCCTGCAGTTCCTGTTAGAAGCTAAGAGAGCGATAACTGGGCCACTTCCTCAGTTTGTGTAATCCAGTTACACTGTGGGATGTCCATACATCAGCTGGAAACCTCTCTTGTTACGTTACAGACTGGTGCAGAACTTGACATTTCTCCATTTGGGAGTGGGGGGGGGGGTTGCTTCAGAGGAGTGATTCTAGAAAACATTTTGATCCTGCCTCTTTTACAGCGATTCAGAAACGTTCAGAACACTTAATTTTTCACCGTGTTGTTCCTTGGATGCTACCCTGGTGTCTTTTTGGTGTTTGGTGCTTTATAACAGTGGTCTCCAACCCCCGGTCCGGAGACCGGGACCGGTCCGTTGATCAGTCGGTACCGGGCTGCGACTCCTCCTCGTCCTCCTCCCCGGCTGCTGCCTCGAGGGCTGCCCTGCCACTCTGCCGCCGGCTCACCTTTGGTGCTCTCCAGTGGCCGCCATGGCTGGGGCTCCCCCTCAGTGTGGCACTGCGCAGCTGCTGCTGGCAGCGCCTCCCAGCAGGCAGCGGAAAGACAGGGGTGCCAGCGGGAAAGCAAGCGGATCAAGGGCTCACTCCGCGCCAACGTCCCTCGGCAAAAGACTCCCCCCCCCCCCCCCCGGGCCTCAGTAAAATTGTCAAGCATTGACTGGTCCCCGGTGATAAAAAGGTTGGGGACCACTGCTTTATAATGTTGTTTCTAACAATTATGGTACTCTCCGCTTCACCTACCTCACAGGGTGTCTGTTGTGGGGAAAGAAAAAGAAGGCAATTGCAAGCCACTTTGAGACTCATGAAACCTGCTGGGCGAGCTTGGGCCAGTGACCGTTCCTCTCAGAGCTCTCTCAGCCTCACCTGCCTCACAGGCAGTCTGTTGTGGAGAGAGGAAGTGAAGGCGATTGCAAGCTGTTTTGAGACTCATGAGGACTGCAGGGTGACCTTGGGCCAGTCACAGTTCTCTCAGAGCTCTCTTGGCCCCACCTACCTCCCAGGGCGTCTGTTGTGGGAAGAGGAAGGATAGGGTATTATAAGCCACTTTGATACTTCTTCAGGTAGTAAAAAGTGGGATACAAAAAACGCAGCTCTTCTTCTTCCTCTTCTTCTAGCCTCCCATGTATGAAGCCAGCCTGATAACGTTAAGGGAGACTAATACCCAGGAATTGGTCCCTGACCAAGACCTACCCTCTGTTGCCTGCTGATTGCTCTCCGATAGCTAGCACTAAATAGGTTGGGGAATCCACTTTATGTCATTTCCCTACTAGTGTTTTAAAATGTCATCCCTTCTGCATATGAAAAGTAATATTTGCAACCTGGAGGACAACTGGGTGGTCATTCAGGCAACAGTGGGTGTCAATTTATTTACGGTCATTTAGACCAAAATTTCAAATGCACTACTATACAATAGCAGTTTATGAAAAAGGGAAGGTAATACATAAAAAGGTTAAAAATGCATCAGCAGTAAAACTGCTGTTGACATAAAAGTCAACATTTAAAAAGCATTAAATACCATTGACTATTTTACAAAAACAAAATGAGACATGAAAGCAATAAAACTATTAAAACTGTTAAAATATAAAACAAAAAACAAGATTAAGAGATGTACCATAAAAGCTACTAACCAAAAAACATAAGAAATTCAGGCAAGAGGAATTTCTGCACCTGTTAAATGTAGTGAAGTTCTTACATTATGTAGTTGTTATATTCTGGCCCCTCCATATGACGTCACCAACATCCAGCGTATGGACAGTACCCGGCTGGCTACATCCTCCATTTTAAAACACTAGTAGGGAAATCACACAAAGTGGATTCCCCAACCTATTTAGTGCTAGCTATCGGAGAGCAATCAGCAGGCAACCAGCAGAGGGAAGGTATGGAAGCTCAAATGCAATAAAGGCACCTGTTTCATTCCACCTTCGCACCCACCTCCCTCTCCCTTGTTCCCGGGGATGGGGATGTCTTTTTAAAAATGGCTAACTTGGTGGAGCAACGAATAGATGGATAAGCATGCAGATAATGCAAGAAATAATTTTTTCCCCAAAGCTGTAACATAAAGCATGCCTCTAAAGTTCCCTCCCCCAAATCAGGAACAAGATTAATTTTTTAAAGTATCAAGACTCTTGATTCCATAAGGGGTGGCGTTCAAAAAGCACTATGCATCTATGATTAGATGCATGATTAGATGCATAGGCGTTTAAATGGAGAAGTATGAATTAAAAAAAATTAGCGGGCATTGCGGGACCTTTAAAGCATGGAGAAAGGAGATTGGTTGCCTGGATTGATTGATAGGTGGAAGAGAGTCGTGTATAAAGTGCGTTGCTCTCTTCCACCATTTCCAGCAGGAGTTCTGGAGGGTGAGAAGCGTGAAAAGGTGGCAGACAAGAGTGAGACAGCAAAAAGGTGAGAAGGGCCTGGGAGGCATGATAATATTTAGCACTACTCCATTCAACTGGCGTAACGCAATTTTTAACAATGTGCGGAAATGCCCTGGTTATTTCCCAAGTCATATTCTAAGTGAATGAGTTTTTTGAGCAGAGACTCTCCCCAACACCACCTGAGGGTAGTGATGATCCATAGGGACAATCAGGATTAGCAGAAAATGGCCACAGGTGAGTACTTGTAAATCTTGTAAACAAAGCAAAAGGTCTCAGGCTGCTGAACAGAACATAGAGGGTCATTCCACACTCTGAAATTAAAGTGCGACACTTACACCCTGCAGACGCCATATTTTTTGGCATTTCAAACAACATCGTCTGCATCCCAGCAGGAATCCGGCAGCCACATCCTCCACAAAACTGGATTCCTCCATCCATGCTGCGTATGCAGGAGGAGAGCAACCAGCAACCAGTAGCGAAATAGCAGTGCGTAACAATGTGGGCAGAAGTAGCGTGATCTCCATCTGCAGCGCCTCCCCCTCATGCCCGCCTCCCTTTCCCTTCTCCCTGGAATGGGGTATTTTATTTATTTTTTTGAGCAAGCTGCCTGGACCAATGAATATGCGTTGGTCCATAGACACAGAACAAAAAAGATTCCCACCCACCAGTTGGCACACAAAGCATGCCTCTCAAACCACCCCCCCAAAAAAAATCGGAGAAACATTTATTTCTGTTCATCTTCAAGTGTCAAACTTCCAAAATGAGCTGGCATTAAACTATGAACTATGCATCTATAATTATAGATATTTCCCCTTCGGGGAGGGCGGTATAAAAATATGAATAAATAAAATAAATAAATAAATAGGCATAGCAATAGAGAAGATCGCTTTCCCTTTAAAACTAGGAGAAAGTTGATTGGCTGGTTGCCATGATTGACAGGCAGGGGGAGACTCACTGGTATTATGAGTCCATTTCGGCAGCCATTTTAATCAGCCATGAGGAGTGCCTGGAAGCATCAGAAAACAGGATAGCGAGGAGGTGAGAAATGGTGGGGGGTGTGCATTTTTTTATAGCGTTGAGCAATTGCGGTTGCTTAACACTAAGTTTTTAGAGGTGCAGAATGGCCCAGAGTTTCAGTAATGTGTGCCCAAAATAAATCTGTGGCATGAGAGAGACTGCGAATCTTAACCTAGGTATTGCTATGGTTTCCATTTAGGCTTTCAAAACATAGGAATCATGCAGCCCATATGATGTGAGAGTAGAAGCCCAGGAGGTATCTAAGACTGGTTCATGAGGCCACTGTCATTGCTATTCTTTTCTGCAGATGCTTGGTCTCGAAAACCCATGGAATCACATGGTGACAGTACTTTCCTAAGGGAAGTTTTGTGATACATTCAGCTTGCCCATGCTGGGGCTGAGGAAAAATGGAAGGGGAGGGGTTGTCTCCTGTCCTGACTTCTGAATTTTTGTGCATAAAAAAGAGGTGAAAACCTTGGTTTCCTGATTAGCACCTGTCACTTCAGAACAGATGTTCTACAGTGTGATCTCTAATTGCAAGACCTTGAGAAAGGGGGTGGCATTGTGTTATGCATCTACTCAATGCAAACAACTTTTCATCTTTGACCTGGCTACCGAGTCCTACAAGGAACAGCTTGAGGGAACTGGGAATGTTCAGCCTGGAGAAGAGGAGGTTGAGAGGAGACACAATTGCTCTCTTGAAGTATTTGAAAGGCTGTCCCTTAGAGCAGGGGTAGTCAACCTGTGGTCCTCCAGATGTTCCTGGATTACAATTCCCATGAGTCCCTGCCAGCAAACGCTGGAGGACCACAGGTTGACTACCCCTGCCTTAGAGGAGGGCAGAGAAAGGTTCCCATTGGTAGCAGAGGATAGGACCCGCCCATAGTAATGGGCTTAAGCCAGTGGTCCCCAACCTTTTTATCAGCGGGGACCGGTCAACACTTGACAATTTTACTGAGGCCCGGGGGGGGTAGTCTTTTGCCAAGGGACATCACCGCCGCCTGAGCCTCTGCTCCACTTGCTTTCCCATCACCCCCTGGGGGGCACTGCCAGCAGCAGCTGCACAGTGCCACGCCGAGGGGGAGCCCCAGCCATGGCGGCTGCTGGAGAGCACCAAAGGTGAGCCAGCAGCAGAGTGGAAGGGCAGCCCCTAAGGCAGCAGCCGGAAGGAGGATGAAGAGGAGCCACGGCCCGGTACCAACTGATCTACGGACCGGGACCGGTCCCCGGACCGGGGGTTGGGGACCACTGGCTTAAGCTATGTGTGGAACGATATCAGCTAGATATCGAGTGTGAGGGGGAATTCACAGAGTAGTTCAGCAGTGGAGTCAGCTGCCTAAGGAAGTGGTGAGCTCCCCCTCATTGGCAGTCTTCAAGCAATAGCTGGACAGAAACTTATCCTGGATGCCTTAGGCTGATCCTACATTGAGTAGGGGTTAGACTAGATGGCCTGTACGGTCCCTTCCAACTTTATGATTCGATGATTCATGAGATGTTCCTTGCCTTTTGGCAGGAGATTTATCCTCTCCCCAGAACACCCCTGAGACTGCTTGTGGGGAGGGGTAGTATATAAAAATGGTTACTTTCTCCACCACCTACAGCTCTTTTAGCACTGGAAAACAGCCTGGGGGGGGAAGGCTTTTTTTTCCCTATTGACCTCTGGAATCTCTTAACCATTGCTGCCTGTTAATTTATCCCCACACTCAGCCTATAAGTATGAACCGACGACTTCCATTTCATGACATGTACCTGATGGAAGTTTTCGTGCACACGAAAGCTCATACCTTGAATAAAACTAGGTTGGTCGTAAAGGTGGCCCCAGACTTTAAATTTGCTCTTCCTTTTGCGTGATCTGAATTGGGCCTCAAGCATAATTGGGACCGTTCTCTGACATCACCTCCTCAGATTTGCATCGTGGGTAATGTGTCATTTGGCCCTCAGACTGGAATATTTTTGAGTTGACGTTTTTTTGTGCGAGAAAGGCTATAAGGCAAGCTTTGAGAAAATGTGATTCTTACATCTTTCCCAGCCCTACCTTTCTGACGGGCCCCCGTCCTTAAGAAAAGAAAGTTCTAAGGGAAGTGGGGTCGTCCTGCAGAATAATATAGTGTGTCTGGCTTTTGATTCAGTGAGAGGGAAACCTTGAAGGCTTCACATCCACGGTAAGGAACCCAAGGTTTTGAACTGCCAACACTCTTCCGTATTATGTCATGGCATCACAGAGTTTAAAGGCTCAGTCAAAGTCCTTTTTTGTCCTCCTTTAAATCCCAAGGTAAATGTTAGGCAGACGGTGCCTCTGCTTTATGCATTAAAGACCTGACTGGGTTTTTTGAAAAGCTTACAAGAGCACTTAGGGGATTTTGAAAGTGTCATTGGGCCAGCAGCTCACCCCAGCAGCTGCCATGTTGCTGATGGGGCACGAGAGGCCCATGCTTGGTCTTCGCTTTGGACTTCGCAGCTTCTGCAAATCGGAACTGACAAATATTTTATTATCTCTGGCAAAAGCCTGGAAGGCAAACGGGGGGTGGGTGGGGGCAGGGTGATGGGACTGAGGCAAAAGCATCTGGAACTCAGTGAGATTTCGTGACCCAAAATCCACCATGCTTGAACAGTTGCTGATGAATGAAATCATTGTGTGTGTGTGGGGGGGGGGAACCCCACACGGGAAAACAACTCCCCACCACCACACACACTTCAGAATTCTTTAGCATCTTGGACTTACCTTGAACCTTCAGCTCTTGGAGGTCTACAGCAGGGAAGCCCTGCCCATCCAGTCAGAGGCAGGGTCTACAGAAGTCGTATTTTAGCATGTCACAAGGAGCAATTTGAAACAGCTTAAAAGGTATGAGTCAGTGACGGGCAAAGAGAAGGCCATTGGCTCCTGTGGAAAACACCCTCGAAAAACAAAGTAATGCTTTGTGCAGACGGTTTTCTCTTCCTTCCCCTCCCTGGACCCAAGGTAAAGTGATGTCTGAGAAAGTGGTGATCCTACAACGTCTGTGTCGTCCCACCGAGTAACAGCTGACCCCAGCAAGAGTGTTTTGAGGCAAGTGAGAAGCAGTGGTGGCTTGCCATTGCCTTCCTCTGGGGGGTCTTCCTTGGTGGTCACCTTTCTAAGTATTGACTCTGCTGAGATCTGAATACACCATATTTTGCTGCGTTCCCTCCCGGTCCTACCATATGTGAGTCTGAATACTATTTTTCTTCATTTCTGACAAGTCAGAATTCTCTATCTGAGGGGTATTCTACTTGAAAATGGACATTGAAAGGATTGCCTTTCTGAAAATGACAATGGCTAGACTCTCAGCCCAAGGACAACTCCAAACACTTCTCTCAGTGCTCTTTGTAAGTTTTTTTTCAATAGACAAAAATGGGTTGAAGCTGTGAAAATTTATTTGAGCTCCTTTGCTGGTATGGTTTAGGCCCCCCTTTATACTAGGCACCAGGGTGATGCAATCAGAATTAATAAGATAGGTATGACACGCTGCACATGTGATCATCCATAGCGTACAGGGTGACCCCAAATTCAAATTTGTTGGCAAATACAAGTGACACAGCACATTGTTGATTAATACTAGGACAACCATCTTCCATCGAAATGTCAACGTCTTCATTTAAGCCATCTGGAGACAGAGTAGTCAAAGTAAAAGTCCAATAAGTTTCTCTTGCTCTCAGATGCTTAAGTAGTTGTGAGCTCATCAGTATGTTCCAGTTACTGTTCTTACTGTTTGTTGTTCTATTGTCCTGTGATTAATGACTTTCTCTGTATTGTTCCTGTTCCTCATCTTCCATGTGAACTGCCCTGAGCCTCTGGGGAATGTAATAAATAAATAAATAAATAAATGGGGCAGGGTATTTTACAGTTTGTACTATTACATTATTATTGGTTCCTGGCTTCATTGAATTTTTCTGAGCAAGTGAGAAAGGTGATAGATATATAAGACTAGCTTCAAAGCCTGTTCCTAAGAACGGGCCTTCAAAGGGTTCCCTCCCCTGGCCCTCGGTCAGGCATCTGAAGGAGGCTTTGGGCCGCAGCTCGCAGCCGGTTCAAGTGAGACAGGCAGAGGCTGGCCAGCTCATTAGCAGGCCCGGGACAGAGCTCCTTAGTAGGCACTCAGCAGGCCAAGAGACCCTCATTAGCAGGCCCAGCCTAGCAGGCTAAGAGGCCCGTTAGCAGGCGCTGCTTAGCAGGCCGGGAAGGCCCTCCTTAGCAGACCCAGCCTAGCAGGCCAAGAGGCCCTCCACCACAACCCTTTGCCCAGGGCCCTCTCTCCTTACCTGCTGCTGGCTCCAGGCACTGAGGCGCATCTGAGAGCAAAGAGGCGATGGAGGGTGGAGCTGCAAGGGCAGGGCCAATCAGGGTGCAGTCGTGATGCTCCCCCACCACTCGCAAATGCTGGCTCTGTGAGTCTCAGGTGCGGGGGGAGTGGGTAGGCACAAAGCCACAGATGCCACCTTGTAAGTTTTGGGTGGGGGGATTTGGGGCAATTCCCCTGCTTTATTAAACCCCTAAAACAGGGGGAAGGTGCCAAAACAGGGGCTCCCCCAGCCCCAGTGGGGGTCTGGAATCCCTGCCCAACCTAAACCTGAGATTCCCACCCATACTATTTGCTCCCGTATTCAGCCAGGTCATGCAGTAGAACAGGGGTAGTCAAACTGCGGCCCTCCAGATGTCCATGGACTACAATTCCCAGAAGCCCCTTCCAGCGAATGCTGGCAGGGGCTTCTGGGAATTGTAGTCCATGGACATCTGGAGGGCCGCAGTTTGACTACCCCTGCAGTAGAACATAATGAAATGTACACCTGGCCCATTAGGGCATGATTTCAGGACGAAGCAATTAAGTGATAGGAAATACTGTCATGTTTTTAACACGGAATTTTTTTTCTTTTTAGAATGGTTTTGAATTCGACTGTTTTTATCTACTATAAGCTGCCCCGAGACCACTTGGAGAGAGGCGGCCTAAAATAAATTAATAAATACACGAGGGCCAATATGTTTTTAATTTATTTTGTAATAAATACATTTATCTCTTTGTAGGCCTGCTAATATTTACTAATTTTAAATGTGACTAACAGAATCATTGGGCCTCTATATTCGTATCTTCATAACCTTTTGGAGCAATTTAATTTAGTTTGGATAAAGTCCCCCCTACCCCAGTTTTTCACTTAGACTTGGCTATAAAGGTAAAGGTATCCCCTGAGCAAGCACCGAGTCATGTCTGACCCTTGGGGTGACGCCCTCCAGCGTTTTCTTGGCAGACTCAATTCGGGGTGGTTTGCCAGTGCCTTCCCCAGTCATTACCGTTTTACCCCCCAGCAAGCTGGGTACTCATTTTACAGATTTCGGAAGGATGGAAGGCTGAGTCAACCTTGAGCCAGCTACTGGGATCGAACTCCCAGCCTCAGGGGCAGAGCTTTCAGACAGCATTTCTGCTGCCTTATCACCCTGTGCCACAAGAGGCTCTTAGACTTGGCTATAGAATTACCCAAAGGACTACTGACCTATGCATCTCAGGCTCCCATAATGGTAGATAAGATTCTGTTCATCCAGGATGTGTGCAGTTTTGCACTCCACAGGGATTCCCACTGGTCAAGGAGGCAGATGCTCAAACAAGTTTAAAAAGCAACCAATATTAGAGTGTTCCTGAACAGATCTATGCTGTGACCTCATTTGGAATACTATGTGTAGCTCTGGTCACTATATCTGAGTCAGTTGCAACCCTGACCATTTCTGCATTAGGAGGCATACCTTGTTTTAGCCTCATTTTGGATTTCCTTTGGATGCTGCAGTCAACTCTAGCCTTTCAGCATTTGGGCTTCCCTCCCCTCCCCTCGTTTTGGAGGCTGAAATTGACAGCATGCTTTCTGCACTGAGTCTGACTGAGGCAGCCTCCCATCATGCTTTTCTCCCTCCCCCTTTCTTAAAAAATGTCTTTTTGCAAAATGGTGCCCGCTGCAGAAGCCCCAGTAGCAGGTGGCTCCCCACCCTCGTCTCCTGAGTCCAAAGAGCAAAGGTGCAGGAACCTGAGGCTGGCTGCACAAGGCAGAACTGGTCTCAGGTGCTTTGCAGAATCTACTCCTAAAATTGACACAGCTGTGCAGGATTAGCTGTGAGTGGCAAAAGCCCATTGTGCTGGCAAGGTCTTTCTTCTTGGACCTGCATTCTCAGACCCTGCTCTTCAACTCTGTGGATCCTGGTTCTCTGACTGACCTTCGGCTTGCCACTGTTGACTACAGAACTTCCTCTGGCCCTTACTGGACTTGGCTTGTGAGTGTTTGTTTTTCTGACTATTGAACTCGGCTTCTGCTATCACGCTTTGCGTACTGTCTTCAGGACAGTTTTGGCTGCTTGCCCGTCTCTCCCTGCCAGGCCTAGAGAGTTGACAATCTGAAAAAAAGACATTGCAGAGGTGGTGAACGCACAGGAGAGGGCCACCAGGATGGTTAGGAGGCTGGAATACCTTTGTTGAAGAGTCTGGGACTCTTGTTAGGAAAGATATCTACGAAGGGACATGATAGAGATTCATATGATTATGCACAGGGAGGATGGAGTTGATAAAGAGAACTTATTCTTCCTCTCATACAGCACAAAAAGTTGTGGATGAAGTGGATGGGCAGTAGCTTCATAATAGACAGAAGGAAATATTTATTTACACAGCTAGTGATTCAAATGCAGGATTTGGTGCCAGAGGATATAGCCCATAGGCATAAACAGATTTAAAATGGGATTGGACAGATTAATGGAGGATTTATCAATGGCTACTAGTCGTGATGGCTAAACCTCTATATTCAGAGATAGTAAACATCTGAATCCCGGTGCCAGGGACAATCACTGTATCCCTGGTTTTACACTTTATCTCCAGGTGGCGAAGATCAGTTCCACTGGAGAAAATGGCAGCTTTGGGGGGGGGGGGGAGGGGGGTGGACTCCATAGCATTATACTCCACTGAGGTCCCTCTGCATCCCAAATCCCACCCACCTCTGGCTCCAACCCCAAATGCTCCAGGTTTTCCCCCACCTTAGGGTAGTCCTCAGTCTCTATGCCATGGGTGGCCAAACCGTGACTTTCCAGATGTCCATGGACTATAATAACTGGGAACTGAGAGTCACAGTTTGGCCATCCCTGCTCTATGTGTATTTGTTGGTCCTCCAGAGTAACAGGTTGGCCACTGCGTGGGACAGGATGTTGGACTAGATCAGGGATGGCCAAACTGTGGCTCTCCAGAAGTCCATGAACTACATTTCCCAGGGAGCACCTGTGCTAGCAGGGACTTGTGGGAATTGTAGTCCATGGACATCTAGAGAGCCACACTTTGGCCACCCCTGGACTAGACGAATCACTGATCTGATCCAACAGAGCTCTTGTTATGTTCTTCTGTTGTCCTATAACAGAAACAAGAAAGGGCAAGAGTTGTTTGCCACTGGTGATGCTTTTCCAGAATGCGGTTTTAAGGCTCTGCATTAGGCACAGAATTATGGAAAGCCAATTAGCTCTACGATGTGTCTCAGCAAAGGCCCACCATGGTGCTATGTGACAGGCCATCATTTCAAAGAGCACTTTAGCATTTCTCCAAGGTGGCCTCAACTCTGATACGCTGGTCTATTTCTGGGAAGTTTGGGTATCTTCATACTGGGAAGTTTCCCTGCAGCTTCCCCATGCCTTACCCATTTCGTGTGCCCCCCCTCTCTGTTCCATCCCTATACTGATGTCCCCCCACACCTGTAAATTTCACCAAGACTGAGAACAGTGATTGGATGAGATAGTGCGGGTTGGGAAATGAGATAGACATGTTATTTTAAAAAATTGTTTTATGTGAGTTTATATGTTGTGAGCTGTTCCCAGCCTGCTTGTGGAGGGGAGGGGGGCAGCCTACAATCAAAATATAAAATAAAAATAAAGTAAAAAACATATTTGAAGAAATAGTGCATTTATCCCTGGAAAAGTTGTAAATATGCTGGAATTTGTGCTGCTGCTATCGAGATGGCAGGATCATAGTCCATTCCTAGTTTTCACAAATTGTGCTACCACTTTACCCTCCGTGGGACCCCTCAGCTCTCTGTCGGAACCACAGAAGGTTTGCAACTTTCCCCTCAGATCCCTTCAATCCATAAATCAGATGCAGAATAAAGCAACTTTTAGGAAATTGGGTGAACTTTGCTTTCAAACCACTTCTGGCCAAAGTGTCCCATAAGGGGGGGGGGGTTTGTGGACGAGGTGGAGAAGAAAAGAAGAAGCCTTTTGAAAACTGATTTTAACAAAAACAAACCAAGCTAGTCGTTTGTCATGTGCCTTTGACAGTGGTTTGGTGGGACTGAGCCAGCGTGGCAGAGCGGTGAAGAGCGTCGGACTCTAATCCAGAAAACTGGGTTTGTTTCCGCATTCCTCCGCACGCAGCCAGCTGGGTGACCTTGGGCCACTCACAGTACTCTTATGGCTGTCCTTGCAGAGCAGTTCTTTTAGAGCTCTCTCAGCCTCACCTAACCTCACTTCAAAACTGGAGTGTTTGGGAAAGGGGAGGAAGCCAAAAAAGTGAGACTGAATGGGGAAATTCCTGGAGATTTTTGGGGTAGAGCCTTGGGGATGGCAAGGTTTGGCACAGAGGCCTCAGCAGGGTATACTGCCCCAGGGTCCATGCCTCAAACTAGCCATTTCCTCTAGGGCAGGGATTTCCAGCCGTGGGCCTCTGAGGCTCCATGGGAGCTCCAGAAGGGGTCCGTGGACTTTCCCCTCCAGCCTAAATAGACTTGACCACAAGCCAGGGAATGGGCTGCCTCCACTTTGGGGCTTGGTGAGTAGAGGGTCAGTTGTAGCCTGATATGGGGGTTCTGGACTGTCTTCTCAGCTCCTGCCCTCCTTTCTGGCCTATATGAGGCAGAGTCACCATAGTAGTAGTAAAGGTGGGGGAGGGAGTGAAAGAAGGGCAAAAGCTGCAGATGGGGCGTGGCAGGGAGGCATGGCCAGCTGACCACTTCCAGGTGTCCTCGAAGCATGAAAATTTATTTCAGGGGCTCCTCCACAGCCAAAAGGTTTTAAAAGGCTGCTCTAGGGCAGGGGTAGTCAACCTGTGGTCCTCCAGATGTCCAAGGACTACAATTCCCATGAGCCCCTGCCAGCAAACGCTGGCAGGGGCTCATGGGAATTGTAGTCCATGGACATCTGGAGGACCACAGGTTGACTACCCCTGCTCTACGGGAACTGATCTTTATAGTCTGAAAATGATTGTGATTCTGGGAGATTGCCAGGCCCCGTCTAGATGCTGGCCATGCCACCTAGGGTTGCCAGGTCCTTCCTGGCAGTGGGCAGGGCTTACCAGGAGCAGAAAGGAGACCCAATGTCAGCATCCCAAGGTTTCTGCCATGATTCGGTATTGTACTTTGAACCTATGTGTAACCATTTTGAAATGTCATCCCGCTTTGCTTTCTGTCTGGTTTTTAGAGTTAGGCACCTTTCTCTAAGATCGTTGTCTGCCGCTCAGTTATCTCGTCTGGCTGGCCTCCCGGGCCTTGCACCTGCATCTCTAACCATTATGTCTGTTATGTGAATCTTAATGGGTCTGGGGAAGGCGGGACACTGCTGGGATAAGAGCAAGGATTTGACTTGTACTTGTCGGATTAGTCTATGTGAATCCAGGGAGATCTGCTTGAATAAACTACCATCTTTTGCACAGTGGTGTTTTATTTACAAGTCTGCAATCCTGACGCCCAAGAGATGTCATTGGTGATGCGACTAAATCACTTCTGTCATGCACTGGAAGTGATATCATCACAGCATGGCATCGTGGCAATGTTCTGGCATTTGGGCAAAACCTCTATGGTAGAAATGGCTTCTGTCATAGAGGTTTTGCCCAAATACCAGAGTGTAACTGCAGTGTCATTGAGGTGATGACATCACTTGCAGCGTACACCCAAAATGACCTTGCCAGATAACTGCAATGTAGCCTGATCTCTCTCCTTCTCCTGGCAATTTCCCCTACCGGCTAGCTGATCTGTGACTGGGGGGCAGAGTGTGGTGGGAAGGGACCCCCACCCTCTCCACCAGGGGGATAGCAACCCCATGCTACACCTGGATCATCTCACTGCTCAGGGAAGCTGGCAGGACCCAAATGTTTCAGTTTATGCTTATAGATATTCTGATGTTTTTCACTTTGGTTGTCCTTTTTTCACCTTTCCCAACACTGTAAATAGCCTTTTGGAAATTGTGTGTCCCGAACTTGTATTTTAATTGGAGGTACTGGGGCTTGAACCTGGGACCTTGTGCATGCCAAGCAGATGCTCTGCCTCTGAGTATCTGGTTCCTATTTTCCTTCTGCCCTTAATCAGGCAGAGGAAGGAGGATGTGCAAGGCTAATAGCTTCTTTTTCAGTCTGACAAATATTGTTTGACTACTGCCTAGTTTGGCCTTGTAATCAAAGGAACATTTCTGTTTAAGGACCTGTGTTCTTGGACACATTTCACCATGTTGCAATGCTGTGGCACAGGCTGCTTTGAGTTTTGACCACAGGAAGCGGAGCAAATGAAGCACTATTTAATCAGAAGACTTTTTACTGAAACACAACACACTTTTAAAACGTTTGCCTCAGCTGAGTACTGACAACTAACAAGGCCAGCCGATGACTAAGCCTGTGACACAGCTGTCGGTTTGCACATACTTTGCATTTTTAGCCTGGGATTGGAGTTTCAACAAGTTCTGTTCTTCTCTCTGAACCCCTGACTTGAGTTGTTTGTTGGCGTTGATCCCGAAGCTCTTGAAAACCAAACGTTCTCCAGGCTTCTTTGAAAAGTGGTTCATGAACTTTAATATTTTGTTCAAGAGAAACCGGTGGAAAGTGACAGGGATTGGAATCGACCCACTTTGGCCATGACACACTGGAAGTGGGATAGCTCTTGAAGGAGAACAACTCTAGGAAGTGTTGGGGAATGATTCAGTAGGTGACCTCCTTCCTTGAGGGTCTTGCTGAATAAGCACCTTCGTGAAGGGATGTGAATCTTGGGTCATAGCATTCCTTTGCTTTTGCCCCTGCCTCATTGGCTGTGTTGGAGGGGGATGCTAAACTAAAAGTACAGGTCACCACATGCTGAGCTGTAATCTCAAAGCGGACTGCCATGGGTGGCCAGGAAAGTTAAGAAGAAGAAGAAGAAGAAGAAGAGTTGGTTCTTATATGCCGCTTTTCCCTACCCGAAGGAGGTTCAAAGCGGCTTACAGTTGCCTTCCCTTTCCTCTCCCCACAACAGACACCCTGTGAGGTGGGTGAAGCTGAGAGAGCCCTGATATTCCTGCTCAGTCAGAACAGCTTTATCAGTGCTGTGGCAAGCCCAAGGTCACCCAGCTGGCTGCATGTGGGGGGGTGCAGAATTGAACCTGGCATGCCAGATTAGAAGTCCACACTCCTAACCACTACACCAAACTGGCTCATCGTTAACGATGAATAATGAACTTCAAAACATGGACAATTTAGAAGATCGGTGGCCAGCTGAGAGCAGATCATGGAAAAAGGATTTGGTACCGTGCTTTTTTTTTTTTGTTTAAGTATAGCTATCATGTTTACAGTCTGTTACCCTGACCTGGATGGCCTTGTGTCAGGAACCAAGCGGTTGAGACCCAGCAGATTTGCACCACAGACATCACTCTCGGGCTTCTGGATGAAGCTTTTAGTAAAAGTCTTTATTTGGAGAATCAGGACAAAGATCAGCACATGGCATAAGCTCTTAGGAATCTCGACAGAGAAGCTGGGCAAGGGGGTTGCGAAGCATATATACCTTAGCTATACCAAAGCATATATACCTTATATGAGCAGTGTTGGGATGACAGCTTTGTTGCTTTGCTGGGAAACAAGCCTTCTGTAAGTAAATCTATGACCTTGCAATTTCTGCTCTCTGACAAAGACCCAGAGGTAACCATTTTAGTTGCCAGAGTTTTAACTAAGATGCTTTTATAATATGCTGCCTACCTTGTATTTTATCATTCATAGTTTATGATTTATTTAATCATTCTAAGATCTGTTTGGTTATGTAACCCCATGGCCTATTTTATTATTTTGTTGAAATTTTAAACCCTATTTTTATATGTCTTATACATATTTTATGCCAATAAAAGGTTACTGACTGACTGACCTTAGCTAGGTGAGGGGGGCATAGGGGCAGCATTTGACGGGAACATTGATTCACATAGAAAGAGCAAAACAGTTTCCTCTGATATACAAGGTGCCAAAACAGCCCAATCGGCCATCTGGTATTTAGACTGAGCTCCCAGTAAGAACAGCCTTGAGATAAGAGAGTGAGAACAGGATGAGCCTTTGAAATGCAGGCGGAGATGGGAGGGGCGCTCTTGAGCGAGCCTGGGACGGTGCCACAACTCAGTGGGAGATCTGGGACCATACTCAAGCAAATCTCAAAAGGAGGTGAGAACTATGGGTCAGGAACTAGGGGTTCCTGACACCTTGGTTGTTATTTGGATGGTAGAACTTCAAGGAATACCAGGGTTATGATGCAGAGGGAGGCAATGGCAAACCACCTCCAAATCTCTCCTGCCCGGCTGCCGGACTCTCCTGGCTACAGTACATATATGCACCGTACAATAAATATCATCTGTGGCCCTCCCCTACAAAACACCCCCCCACTGAATGACACCTAGTCTGGAGACTTATGAATAGTGATTATCTATAGAGCAGTCTTTCTCAGCTTTTTTACCATTGAGAACCCCCTGAAACCCTTGAGGCTTTGAGAAACCCCAGAAGTGGTGCGATTGTGCGGAATGTGGTTGGGAGGAATAGCTCTGTACACGCCCACCCAGGGCCCCTCCCCTTCCCACCCCCTCTAGGCCCATTATTGGCCACTTTGGAAGGGGAGGGAGGGTCAACATGACCATATATGGTTATATCACCCGATAAATGTTTAACCTGACCCCCCTCCCAAAATGGCCAGTGATCGGCCTGGAGGGGGGTGGGAAGAGGAGGGGGCCAGTGTGGGAGTTTGCGCAGCTCTGCTTCCCAATCCTATTCTACACAATTGCACCACTTCTGGGGTTTCTCGAAGCCTGAATACTCTTTCAGGAGTTTCACAATGCTGGAAAGCTTGAGAAAGGCTGATCCATACCAAGAATGAGAAGCCATTTTAGTCTTCTGAAGGAAGACACATCTGAACATGCTGTGAAGGAAGACACATCTTAACCTATTTGTAGATTCCTCTAAAGACACGGTTGGCTAGGGCAGCACAATGGTGCTCAAAGAATAAGTTTCATGGAACTCTCATAATTTACCTAGGCCCATTATGCACACGTTGGACAATGCACTTTCAATGCACCTTAGGAGAACATTACCCTGTTCCGTACAGGAAAATCCAGCTGCAAAAGCACATTGAATGTGCATTTTCCAATGTGTGAATAATGAATAAGTGTGTACATTGGATAAGTGCATTATCCAATATGTGCCATGTGTTATTTGGTAACTTTCATGGTGCATTGCAGCTACATGTGTGATCTCTGATACAAAGGTCACAAAAAATAGAAAGGCAGCTCTGGATAAGAGTAACCATCCATTTTTTGACAGCAGCTTTTTACTGAAATGAAGAGCCTCTTGTGGCACAGGGTGGTAAGGCAGCCGACATGCAGTCTGAAAGCTCTGCCCATGAGGCTGGGAGTTCAATCCCAGCAGCCGGCTCAAGGTTGACTCAGCCTTCCATCCTTCCGAGGTCGGTAAAATGAGTACCCAGCTTGCTGGGGAGTAAACGGTAATGACTGGGGAAGGCACTGGCAAACCACCCCGTATTGAGTCTGCCATGAAAACGCTAGAGGGCGTCACCCCAAGGGTCAGACATGACCCAGTGCTTGCACAGGGGATACCTTTACCTATTTACTGAAACGGTCCCAAATACAATATCTGTGCCAACAGCGAGTAGATCTTCAGAACAGCTCTGATGTTCTTTTTGGTGACTCTTCTTTTTCAAACCTGTTGTCCCTGAAAAGGCATTCTGGAGCATTCTGCATGGCTGTAAGGGAAGAGGTTCGTTTTGTTCCATCTCCTCTGTACTTCATGCTTTGAAGTGATGCATTTGGCAGTCAGCTACAGGAAAGAGATATTGTTACCAGCATCAAAGGTAGTCTGAGCATCTGTCGGTTGTATCTGAGCAAACTTCGGGAAGTCATATATCCCATTTACAAAGTGACCTGAACTTCCTCCAGATTGCCCACGTAAACAGCCCCTGCGCAGGCTGGAATTAAACAGTGTCTACAGATGGAGGGAGGAAAAAGACCATCGCACAAGGTGCTGCCAGGTTTTTGTTAGATCTGTGTGGTTGTGCATGTGTTGTGAGACCAATCAGTGTGCCCTATTTCAACATGGTCACACAAGGTATTTAGTTTCTATTCTGTCCCCAGAAAGCAGATGGTGACTTTTCTAACCTTTTGATTGTGGAGGTACCGCTGAAATATTTTTCTGGCTTCGAGGTGCCAGGAAGTGATGTCAGCTGTCCACCCCTCCCTACCACGCCCCTCCCCGGAAGTGAAAGGAGCCTTATGCGGCAAAGGTTTAAATGGTCAGGGGCCCGCCTTCCCACACTCTCCAGGCCCATCATTGGCCGCTTTGGGGAGGGGTGGGTCAACCTAAGCAAATAAGGGTAGGATTTTTTAAAATTAAAACTTGTTCTTTCCTCTTCTCTTGGAGCCAGAAGCAGCAGGCACTGAGCAGGACTGGGAGGGCTCTTCCCAGCTGCCATTTTAACACACACCCCTGTGCCATGGAATCATTGGGGGCCCTTCACAGAATGTATTTATTTATTAAATTAGTATCCCGCCTCTCTTGACAAATGTCACCTCGACGTGGCTTAAAACCATAAAACAATATAGCTCATAAAACCTATTAAAACATTTGGAAATACAGTTATAAGATGGCGGTCTAACTCAACAATAAGTCTCCAAACCAACTCAGCTAATCCTAACTGGGACCGATAACACAGTCCTAATGATGTATAATTGGATCATGGCCTTCCACGTTCAATATGTGAATGCATAGGATAGGGTGGGACCCCCCTGATCGTTCCTTGGTAGTGTTGTTAGGAAACTCTGCTGTAGGATTTTCAAGGCCCGAGATCAACGGGGTTAGCCATTGACTACCTCCCCATCATGACCCTTATATTCCTCGGAGGTCTCCCATCCAAATACTAGCCAGAGATGACCCTGCTTAGCTTCCAAGATCTGACTATACTGGGCTAACCTGAGCTGTCCAGGTTCCATGTTTCACTTCATTTGTATTTTTGTCAATAGTTTCAAATCTCTGCATTTTATTGTTGGCTTTGTATAACTGTTTATGTTGTTCCCACAAGGTTGTCCCTGTTATCAGACCAGGGGTATGGTTTCTTCTTGGGCAGGGTCTTCCAATTTGGTGTAGTGGTTAGGAGTGCGGACTTCTAATCTGGCAAGTCGGGTTTGATTCTGCGCTCCCCCACATGCAGCCACCTGGGTGACCTTGGGCTCACCACGGCACTGATAAAACTGTTCTGACCGAGCAGTGATATCAGGGCTCTCTCAGCCTCACCCACCTCACAGGGTGTCTGTTGTGGGGAGAGGAAAGGGAAGGCAACTGTAAGCCGCTTTGAGACTCCTTCAGGTAGAGAAAATTGGCATATAAGAACCTCCTCCTCAAAGTTTTGAGGGTTCTGTAAAGCAGGACATCATCAAACAATTTTCGGTGGCTTATCAGCAAAGCTCAGTTATTATGATGGGGTTAATAGTAATAACTAGGTGTTGCCAATTGCAACCAACTTATGGTGACTCCCTCCTGGGGTTTTCAATGCACGAAGTGAGCAGAGCTAGTTTGCCATTGCCTTGATCAGCATAGCAACACTGCTCTTAACTTCAGCATTTACCTCAATAGAAAGTTACACCTAAAGTCCAAAACAGCCACATTTGTTTTCAAAAGAAGGAACATTACAAAGATGAGGGGAATAGTTAAAAGGGAGCTGAAAAAGAACCATGAGATCTCTAGGGGATTTTTGGAAGCTATTTAAAACCACACTTATTTACACAATTCAAATAGAATGCATATTTCTAGTTGGAAAAGGCACTGCCAAGCCTAAAAGAATGCCTGCATAGTTAACAATGGAAGTCAAGGAAGCTATAAAAAGCAAAACAATATTTCTTTTAACAATTGTAAGGTCTATCCCAGGCTTTATCAACTAGTGTTTTGTGAAACTTTGGGGTTTATTTATGGCCCTGGAAGTGTTTCCCAGATGGGTGAGAGTTAATTTTTTTAGATGCTTTAAAAAATCCATTAGACTTTTATCAGGTGATATGGCCATATATGGTCATGTTGACCCCTCCCAAAATGGCCAGTGATGGGCCGGGAGGGGAGGGGCCCCAAGTGGGCATGTGCACAGCTCTGCTTCCCAACCATATTCTGCACAGTTGCGTCACTTCTGGGGTTTCTCAAAGCCTGACGATTGTTTCAGAGGTTTCTCAAAGGTTAAAAAGGTGAGAAAGGCTGGTCTTTCCCAATGAACTGAACAGAAGGGATCAGAGGCTGTAACAACAATAAAAAAGCAAGGTAATAATTAGTCATACAAAAAGAGAATTTGAGAAACAGATTGCTCAACATGTTGGCAGAGGGAGACTTCAGAAAGTTGGGTGAAGAGCAAGAGAAGAGCCAACTTAGTGTAGTGGGTAAAGTGTAATACTAGGACTTAAGTTCAAATCACCACTCTGCCATGGCAAATGACCTTGGGCTAGTGACACACTTTCCATCTAAACCACCTCACGAGGTTGTTGTGAGGATAAAATGGAGGAGAGCAGAGCAACATAAGTTGTTTTGGGTCACCATTGAAAAGAAAAGTGGAGCATAAATAAATATGATATGTCACCTCTAAGAGTATTTATGAGCTGGGATAATGGAGCTTTGTTAGATTGACCCCTTCTCTCACTGAGTTCGGCAGTGGTAGACAGTCGGCAGTGGTAGACAGTAAAAAAAAACCCAACAAACCACCAATAAAGTTCAGTAATACCAGCATAATAAAGGAATAACAGTGTTACAAAACCAGAAATGGGGCATCGAGAACCTGCTTCTTCTACTTTAAGACAATTATTTTAAAAGCAGCAATTAAAATACCAGAATAGCAGTAAGAATTTATGGAGCAGCTGTAGGTTTCTAAGAACAAACTGGTACGGAGGTGGAAATCAGAAACCAATATGTACCGAAGTGAGTCACTTGAACAATTTGTAAATGACTGGACAAAGGAAATGTTTTATCTGATGCCAAAAAGTGAACAGATTGTTGCCGTTTGGTCATGTAGAGGGGTCATGACTCAGCAGTAGAATATCTGATTTGAATGCAGAAGGTCCCAGGTTCAGTACCCAGCATCTACAGTGAAAAGGGAGAGGCAATGCATGATGTGAAAGACCTCTGAGAACTTGGATGGCCATTGCCCATTGGAGGAGATGACCTTGATAGACCAGTGGTCGGGCTCAACAGAATGTAGACAAAAATGGCCTCTCCTAGATGACCATCTAGCTTGACTCTCAAGGTGGTGAAGGTGTAACCCAGTATGTGATGGAGAACTTCGCTCCAAAAATCTTGACTTATACAAAAAGACTGGAGTATACTCGTCAAGTTAACATGGCTTTTGAGATGCACTGAAGAAAGGAAAAATATAGCACAAGAATCAGAATAAAATAACTTGGGATTCACCTGAACAGCTTGCGCCTATTGCTGAAGAGCTAAAAATGATGGTATAACTCTAAGAATGTAAGAAATGCCCTTTTCAGGATCAGGCCAGCATCCTCCTTCAGAGTGGCCAATCAGATGCCTCAAAGGGCCATCAAAGAGAAGAAGAGGAGTTGGTTTTTATACCCCGCTTTTCACTACCTGAAGGACGCTCCAAGTGGCTTACAATCTTGTTCCCTCCCTCTGCCTTACAACAGACACCTGTGAGGTGGGGCTGAGAGAGCTCTGACAGGACTGCTGGGTCAGAACAGCCCTAACAGGACTGTGACTAGCCCAAGTTCATCTAGCAGACTGTATGTGGAGGAGCGGGGAATCAAACCCGGCTTGCCAGATTAGAGGCCACTACTGTTACCCACTACACCAAGAGGGCATAGAAGCCAAGGATTCTAATATCCATTGTGAGTGCTAAGAGGCAACATTAGGGGGAAAGCTTTGGCCTCTGTGCCTTGTTTGTTTGCCCTTCAAGACAGCTAGTAGGCCACTGTGTGAAGCAAGGTGCTATACTGGATAGAACACTGGTCTGATCCAGCAGGTAACGAAGAGAATGTTCTTGTATACCAGGGGTAGTCAAACTGCGGCCCTCCAGATGTCCATGGACTACAATTCCCAGGAGCCCCCTGCCAGCGTTCGCTGGCAGGGGGCTCCTGGGAATTGTAGTCCATGGACACCTGGAGGGCCGCAGTTTGACTACCCCTGTTGTATACCTTTCAAAATGAGCTCTATAATCCTACATTCAATTGTGAAGTAGGTTCCCCCCCCCCCTTCATTTTTGTAGTTACCATTTTTACTGTGGCTAGTAACGTTAACTTGACCTTGGCACTTGATATCCTGATTTCATCCAACATATATATTTAATGGAAGAGGTTTCTTGATATATTTGCCCACACACTTCTCTTTTGATTTGTTCTTTTTTTTTTAAAAGTCAGAGTTCCAGTTTCTATGATAAACCAATTGCTTATTTCACAATTCAGGACATACTTGGAGCATTGTGCTTCAGTCATAGTTTTGAACGTTATATTCATGCCATGGCCCAAAAGATTTATTATTGTTTATTTTAGTAGAGATTTTGTCATTTCTGAGGATGCCCGAAAGGAGTCATTTTTCACTGAGGGGTTATAAGGAGCCAATGAATACTTTTGTGAACTTTCAGTGTTTTTTTTTTATGTAACCAAAATATGATGGCAGCCTTCAACATGATTTCTACATTTTTTTGAAAGGACTTAGTGCGTTTCGCATTGAAAGGGGGGGGGGGAATCTAACCTTTCAATTCAGAAGGTTTCACTGAAGTGCTCATTGATTAAAAACTTGTCCAGCTTCTCCATCAATGAGGTAATGTTTCCCCCCGAAAAGAGCTTTCTTAGACACACAAGGTATATGTATAATAGAAAAGGTCTAATAGCTACCAGCCACAATGTGAAGAAGTCCAATAAAAGTCTGCGAAGACAGAAGCAGCAAGAAGAGCCAGCATACAATGCTGGGCGTGTGTTATACATTCAGGAACAGCACACACACAACTGGGTCCCATGTAGAGTTTAAAAGCCAAAAATATATCTTGAGGCTCATTCTGGATGGTTAGTCCCTAAAACAATGTGTTTGAACTAATTACTGGTGTCAAATAAAGAAATGGAAACCAGTGAATTACTTTAGCAAATGTGTGACAAAGAAACCTTAATTTAATTAAAATCAAATCTCTAGGTAATTCAGAAAGGGTGTTCTCAGGCAGATGCAACATTAGCATTCATGGGGAAACAACTGGTAGATGATTTAATCAGGGAAGAAATTAGAGAAAGAATGGACGCAGGATGTGGAAGATAGCTGAAGGCTATGACATTAACAAATTGTCAGGGACCATTAGACCATTGTTTGAAATTTTCCTGGATGAAAGAGAGGCTGCTTGATCAGCCCCCCCATTGCAATTAATTAGTTTACTTTGTAATAGTCGCAGTTGACATCTCAAGTATGACCTATCTCAGGTATGCATATATGCCTGTGCAAGCTCCCTGGCTCAGTCATATTTGGCTAAGCTACACCAGAAACAGTATTATGAAGGGAGGTTCATGGACAAACTCTCCCTTTTGCACAGGGGCCTTAACATCTCAAACCCCCTCTTATTACTAGTAGCTAAGTCAGTAGACATAGCTCAGTGGTTCTCAACCACCATAGCTCCGCAACCCCTACAGCAGGGGTGGTGGCTGCGTGCATGGGATGACATGCATGCGTACACACCACTGCCTCTCCTGCTCACCATGGTGCTGGCCTCCTCCGTGCCACCTCGGTGAGCTCTGAGATGATGCGGAGGAGGCCAGCACCATGCAGCCGCCACAACCCCCCATGAAAGGCCGAACAACCCTTCAAAGGGGCCGCGACCCTCGGGTTGAAAACCGCTGACATAGATAATCGTGCTTCTACTAAGGATCTACATGCCCCATGTTCTCCAGGGTTTCTGGAGCTATAATGTTACAAAGTCACCAATTTCATCAGTCACCCAATGCCTATGAGAGCATTCGATGTACTAAATATTCTTGTTCAAAGGGTTTTCATGTCTGTCTTGAATAATACCCTTTAGTATTATTTCTGGCTACCTTGATTATTTTTCTACAGCATTTGGCCTTCTTCAGCTGAGATTATTGGTCTGGTTGCACCAACTAAGTTTCCAGGCACAGGCTGCACACACCATTAGAGACACATTGACAGGACTATTAGCAAATAACAGTAGTCCATATAGTAGGCAAACGTGCCTTGTGTAATGTCCCTCTTTGTTTTCCTTCCAGGCCTAGATGAGTTTCCTCTTTCCCTGCAAGCTGCTTCCTCCTCCAGGTCTGCCATCGCTATCATACGGATGGGTTACCCAAATGCAATAAATTGAGATTATTTGGCAGAGCCTAAGTATTTAATCTTCATGGCTATTATGGAAAACCAATCAGCCTGCCTCGTTGCTACCCAAAACCCCAGTATTTCTAGTCTCTAAAAACAATAATGGCGGTTATACATCCCTGAGAGGCTGTTTAAGATCGATTCCAAGAGCAGGATCCAGAGCTCCCTTTGCAAATGCAAAATGGTGTTCTGCTCTGGAAGTGCTGCACTATACCGGCATGCAAAATGGAAATAAAGTCTGCTGTTAACAATACATTTAAAAGAGCACTGGTGGAGGCATAAGAAAGTCCTGTAAAACTGACCTGCCATTGCCCATGGTCAACTTTTGGTTGAGTGCCATCTCTCTTTCTTTGAGTCCTTCCTTAAGGCATAGGTTGTCTACGTGATGCCTGATTAGGCCCCCTGGCTTTTCATTTCCATTTTAAACATTATTTTTTTAATTAAAAAAAAAACGCACATATTTAAACATTATGCTACACCGACAACAAAAAAAGTAAATGACATATCTTTGGCCACCAGTTTGGTGTAATGGTTAGGAGTGCGGACTTCTAATCTGGCACGCCAGGTTCGATTCTGCACTCCCCCACATGCAACCAGCTGGGTGACCTTGGGCTCACCCCGGCACTGATAAAGCTGTTCTGACCAGGCAGTGATATCAGGGCTCTTTTAGCCTCACCCACCCCACAGGGTGTCTGTTGTGGGGAGAGGAATGGGAAGTCAACTGTAAGCTGCTTTGAGCCTCCTTCGGGTAGGGAAAAGCGGCATATAAGAACCAACTCTTCTTCTTCTTCTTCTTCTTCTTCTTCTTCTTCTTCTTCTTCTTCTTCTTCTTCTTCTTCTTCTTCTTCTTCTTCTTCTTCTTCTTCTTCTTCTGTATGCCATTTGCCAATTTGGACCTATCTGTTCTCCCTTCCCTGTGTAACTGGTAAGGTGCCATGCACACTGAGGGCAAAATGGCGATGAGATTTCAGGTTAAGAGTGACGTTATCTATATTTAAAAGATTCATATGCTGCCTTTCCTTCTCATATTTAAGACAGGACAGCCAGCGTGGTGTAGCGGCTAAGAGCCGTGGCTTCTAATCTGGTGAGCCGGGTTTGATGGCCACTCCTCCACATGCAGCCACCTTGGGCTTGTCACAGCCCTGATAGTGCTGTACTCACAGAACAGTCCTGTCAGAAGCTCTCTTAGCCTCACCTGCCTCGCAGGATGTCTGCTGTGGGGAGAGGAAAGGAAGGTGATTGTAAGCCATTTGGAGACTCCTTTGGGCAGGGAAAGTAGGATATAAAAACCAACTCTTCTCATTCCTTCCTTCCTTCCTTCCTGCCTGCCTGCCTTCTGCCTGCCTTCTTTTTGCTTCTTCTACCTTCTTTCCTCTTCCTCTTCTTCTTCCTCCTCTATTTTAGCTCTTCCTTTGCCATTGGCATCTGTTCCAGCAGTTGAATTTGAAAGTTCAGGATGGTTGTAGGTTGCAAGCTTTGCTGACCCCACTTAATATCCAAATTGTTTTCCAGTTGCCATAAGGAAAATGAAGTGTTCTGTCTATATTGAGTCTAGCTGTATTTCATGTCTTTTGCTTCCCTGGATTTTCCTCCAGTGATCTATGAGAAAACGGAATATCGGATCATTCGGCATTAGTGGAACCAACTGCAGTTCCTCAAAATGATGGATGCAGTAATTTTTTCTCCCTCTGTGGCAGGGGTTATATTTCTCAGTGACACAGGAGGAAAGAAACAAACACTTAAAGGGGAGCAACTAGCCTCCAGTTATTTAAAGATGCATTGGTGTTTCCAGAACTCAGGTTATTTTTCTGCCAGAAGTAGATGTGACTCAACTTCAGATCTGGTCTTGGTACAGAATCCCCATTGTTAAAGATGAGGCTCTTAAGTACTGTGCCAAAGATGTGAATGTGCAGCTCATCAAGCCAGCAGGTCAAAGTTTGTCTGAGTTAAAGCAAGTCTTTAGGTAGACAACCTGGATCCAGTCCTAATGTAGACAGCAGCATAAGCTGAAACATATAATTTGTTTTTACAACTTCTTGTATAGATTGCATTGGAGAGGAGATGATTGATATGGGATCTGATAACCATCTTCAAGTATTTAAAAGGCTGCCATGGAGAGGATGGAGCAGAGTGGTTCTCTCGTGCCCCAGAGGGAGGGACCAGAACCAATGGGACGAAATTAATTCAAAAGAAATTCCGTCTAAACTTCCGGAAGAAGTTCCTGAGAGTTAGATTAGTTTCTCAGTAGAACAGGTTCTCCAACTTTGGAAATTTTAAGACAAAGGCTAGATAGCCATGTGGCGGAGAGGCTGATTCTGTGAAGGTTCAAGGGGGTGGCAGGTTACAGTGGATGAGCAATAGGGTTGTGAGTGTCCTGCACAGTGCAGGGGGTTGGACTAGATGACTCACAGTGTCCCTTCTGACTCTATGATTTTGTGATTCTATGATTCCCCTTCTTGGTAACTACTGTTTGTATACAAAAAAACCTAATTATTTTAGGAGATGCTATAGACATTCTCATTAAAACACCTTTGATTTCCTTACATGCTTCAGATTTTTCAAGATACCATCATCTCTTGGCTATTGTATGGGATTCCTTTACAGATTCTGTCCCTTAAGAAAGAGGCCGATTGTATGGGAGCTTCCTTTCTACGTAGGATTTTGGGCATTCCCAACTCCATAGCCTATTCTACTCTGTGTGCAAAATTGAGTGTCCACCTCATTGAAGTCCTTGCATGGATTATTACCATTAAATATTGGCTCCATTTACAGTTTAACCCCCCACCAAATAGCCTGCTGGCTATTGCACTTCTGCTGGCTGACCCATACATCTCGAAATGGTCCCAATCTGTCGTTTCTAAAATTAAATCTCTGGGCATGGCTCTGGACTTTTTGACTAATTCCAATGAAGAATCTATATTCTGGACAACTCAAAGAAGAATGTGGGACATTGAGCTTCAGGTAATATATGTTAGTGCAGATGGGACATGTTCTCCATGTTTTCTTGGCCTTACTTAATCTCCAAATCACATGGCCCATTACTTTTCTAACTTAACAACTCCCTCCTTTTGCAGAGCATTCACGCTAGCCAAATTCAATGCATTCCCTGCGGCCATGGTTGTGGGCAGATACAGGGGTATTCCACACAATGAAAAAAATTGGATCTGTTGTTATAAGGAATCCCATTCCATTCACCACATCATTCTTAGGTAGGACCAGCCACGCCCACATTTGATTCTACCTCTTTTACCTTCCATTAACATTACAGGCAACACGATTATCAGCTCCCTGCTAGCAGATAAATCTCCTGAATTTACCAAGCTGGTTGTTGAATTCTTATCAATTGTTATTTCGCTTAGGTCTAAAAGGCCAAACTATTAAAGGCTGTGTATCGACGCTCCCTCTGAATTATTCTTACCATTGTTTTTCATTCACGGATATGCTTTATTGTATATTTTAACCTGTATGCTTTCCTGGTTCTTAATGCCATTAAAGGTCTCTCTTCCTTTAAGAGTTCCTTGTGGTATGACATTGGTTCATGTGCACAGCTGACACCTGGGGCCACACAATGTAATTTCATTAAAACTGATCAGAAGGAACCCAACCCAATTGCTGGTTCAAACCAATAATAACTATCAGTGGCAATGACAGCCCCCAAATGGCTTTGACAGAAGGGGGAATTAAGAAAAATGAGGATCTTGCATTGACATGCTTTCCGGTTGTCTGGAGTGAGCAAACTGCGGCTTGCCTTTCAAGTGGGCGTTCTAATCTTATTTACAATACAGGGGCTGACAATGTAAAAGAAGGAAAATACAGCTGGCATAAATAAGAAAAGGAGGGACATTATTGAATACAGAGCAAATCTTCCTTTTGTTACCCAAATAGGCAGCCTTCCAATTCGTTGAGGGAATTAGCAAAGGGGGCAGTGCAAGAGTGAGTAACTGTGATTCTCCATCAATGTTGATCAGGAGTTTTTCCCCTTTAAGAGAAGCCAGAAGGATTTTAAAATAATAAAAGAAAAACATGCACAATAAATATACACGAGAGCTAACTAAGTAAGGCAGGGAGGAAAGCTTTCTAAGGAAGGGTGATAATTACAAGTCTTGATGTCCATGGAAACAGCAGTTCTAGAGAGAAAATGACCAGCATTTTGTTTTGTGAAGGAGAGAAAAAGAAACCCACAAAATGAGGGTGTATGTGGTTACACAACACCCCCCCCCCCAGATCAGCTGGGTAAAGTATTTATAGGCCCAAATGTATTCCAAGGCAGGTATTGTATGATGTGCTTGCCAGAAGACAATGCCTTTATGGTTTTTCCAGAGGTGGACCAAAAAGGTGTGAGAAGCTTGATGGATCCACAAGTACTGGGCAGGAAGGGCAACTGGAAAAATAAGAAAATTTAAGCATTGGCTAATTGTCACTTAATCTAGGAATAATGGGTGAGAGTAACTAAGGCCAGGGCAATGAAGGGATTAGTCCAAGTGAGTTAATAGTTCCTGGATGACCCATTGTTCTAAAATTATGCATCTCCTCAGGGTAAGGAGAGGGTACTGGCCTACCAACCAATACTGACTTGAGTTTTACAATTGTTTTCATCTTGGTCTATTTTGGTCAAAGCAGTGCCCTGCGGTTCAAATATCGGGGTGAAATTAAGAGGGGTCTCTCTCTCTCTCTCTCTCTCCCCGCTTTCTCTCAACTGTCCCTTTGCAGGTGGAGGAAGGTCTGAGTGCTAACACTCTCTCTCTTGACTAATCTTCCTGCCAACTCCAGACTGTGTCCCTCAGGATAAAAGGGACTGTGGTCCAGTGATAGACCATCTGTTTTGCATGCAGAATATCGTAGGTTCAATCCCTGACATCTCCAGAAAGGATCATGATGATGTGATGATATGAAGGACCTCAGCCTGAAGCCCTGGAAAGCTACTGCCAGTCTGAATAGACCATACTGACTCTGAGGTACTGTCTGATTCAATATAAGGCAGCTTCATGAGTTCCTCTGACAAAGAACCATTCAGTATGCACCTCTAGAAAAAAATCAGTGTGCATATTTTGGAACTCTCAAACAACTGTGGGAAGCTTTGTCATAAGTTTTATTTCCCTCCCTTTAAAAAAAATGTAATTGAACCTGGGGCCTTCTGCATGCCAGGGATTGAACCTTTGACATTCTGCAAACCAGGGATTGTACCTGGGCTCTTCAACATACTGAGCAGATGCTCTCCCACTGAACCACAACTCCTTATCCTTTCAGTTCAGTGGAAGATGGGCGTTTATGGGAATTTGTCAACTCTTGGTTTGCCCGTAATGTTTTGTTTTTTATTGTTGTTATGCCTCAAGAACACACCTTTCCAGCTGAATCACCTGCAAGGGGGAATATCTGGGACTGGGAAGGGAAATGATTGGAGGTGAAAGAAAGGAGCATTCTGTCCCTTTCCTCAAGATTGCCACAATCCCAAATTGCTTTTCGGTGTGTGGGAAGGAAATGTGCAAAAGGAGTTGCAAAGGGATAGAGCAGTAGTTCTCAACCTGGGGGTCAGGACCCCTTTGGCCAGGGGGTGTGTGTGCGCCACTACTGTTGCCGCTCCTCCTGCAGGCAGAAAAGAGCGAGATCGGCACGGTGGGACAAGAGGCAGAACTGAACCGAGAAACCCCTGGGGGAAAACAATTTATACACAATCATGAACAATAGATCTTCACGCCATTGGTCAGTTTCGGTTTAATTTCTGTGAAAGAACCCTTGCATAATTTTATGGTTGGGGTTCACCACAACATGCGGAACTGTATTAAAGGGTCGCAGCATTAGGAAGGTTGAGAACCACTGGGATAGAGCATCATTTCAGTGGGAAGCTTGGATTATTTAAAGTAAACTGTGGGTGGGGTCAGCCCTTTTCAGTTGTTCCACTTTTGGAGCTCCAACCTTGAGTACTGCAGGGCAAGCCACTTGCAATCCTTCCTGCATGCGCCAACACCATTTTGCATGGTTCTCAAACTTTGCCATGTAAGAATGCCTACCTACAACAAACCTGGGTTTCTTGTCATGCCTGCTGAAGCTAGAAAGTATACACATTACACTCTTCCATAGTGTGATTCATCTATCTCCTGCCGTTGCCGTGTACAAGCAGGCAAAGACATTTTGGTTGAGTTTGATGGCTCCTCCCGGGTGCTGAGCCCGTTTGTCTGTTTATGTGTCTCTGTGTTCATGCCTTTGGTTTTGATGTTTTTGAAAATAATAACATTTGCCTGAAATGACAACTGTGGGTACCAAGAGCATCTCATGTACGGTGCTTTCCCAATATTTGACGGTAAGAGCCCTGAAATCAAAACTAATAACAATTGGGAAAGGGCTGAAGGGGGAAGCTTAGAAGGCAACTACCGTAATGGGCTGACTTTGGTGGCCTATAGGCTTGACGATATCATGCTTCAAAAGCATTGCAAATGCCTGGCAGGGAGCCACATCCTGGAAAGGCTGCACTGTCCTTTTGATTGGAAAAGCAGCTCAGCTTTGGTTCCCCATAAGGGTCTTTATCTCTAGGAGCAGCTTAAAAAAAACCCCAGCCTTTAAATCAGGAAAAAACATCTTTCACTAGCTGCAGTTTGGGCTGTGTATATGTATATATATAATCTCCATGGATTTTTTTTAAGCATAATAACATGCATGGCCATGCTTGGTTTGACAGCACATTGGGAGACAGAATGATGGAACAGGCTGGCGAGGGGGGAAGTCAAGGAAATATGAATTGACTTTCATACATGGTAATAAGCTAATCTTTGACGGCATGTCGCTATGGGGTCCTGTAACGTAAAGCACAATTCCTAAAAGGCATACACATGCGACTCTGAATGGTCTGATGCAGGCACTTGCTCGGGTTTCTTGTGAGCAGATAGATGGTGCAGTTAAATAATGTTACGCTCCGGAATTAATGTGTTATAGGGGACCTTCCCTTCATCCCCAGATCTGGCTAATTTGGGAGATGCTGACCAAATTCTTATTTCTTTGGTTCAGAGAATGAAATGAGCCTTCCAGTTTGCTGAGTTACTATCTGGCTTGGATGGTAAATCCCTTTAGCTTATTTTGTCTCTCCACACCTAGCCCCGGTGCATTCTGGAGATTCTGTTGTTCTCATACAGTTAGTGCTAGGAGTTCTGTAAACTACATCTCCCAGGATGCACATGGGAAGGAGGTAATGGAAGAATAAAAAAATATGGAGGTGAGCTAGAAGAAGCTTTCCCATGTTTAGGATCACACACTGAGCTGGTGTGGCCAGAGGCCCGGATTGTTGCCAATAGTTTAGCTCAGATGGCACCGCTGAAATCTAGTACTTTATGCCCCACTCTGACCTGCAGGTCATGTTCTGTCCTGCCCTCAGGGATAGCAGGGCACTAGTGGCTCTTAATGGTTTCTACCTGGCATTTGCCACCCATCTGTCTTTCCCAACATCTGGAAGGGTTTTTCTTTAGCTTTTTCAGTTCAACCACAGCTGTCACCTGGTCTATGTAGGAACTTCCTGTCGAGAGCAGTAGGGCTCCCATCTTCTCTCCCATGCATTAACATTCTAGAGCCTCACCTTGTGACTTTGTCACCACACTGGTTCTTCCTGTTGAATGTTCAACTGAAGAACACATTTCAGTAGGGAACCATGCAAGCACAAATGGGGAAAAGCCAGCCAGCCAACGAGCCAAGTGCACAAGTGCAGAAAAAAGGAAATGGAACAAACAAGCTGACAACAAAACCCCGTACACTCGCTTACGGTACATTGAACACAGAACTTTAGTTCAAATGCTTATTGACTTGCAGGAGGGCCTTTTGGGCTAGAGTAAGATGCGACATACAGTTGTTTGGTATAAACAAGGCCACAGCTTTATTACGTCCCCATGGGAGGGTTGGCACAGCATGGGGAAGGGAGCCTGACCTAGCAGTCAGCGGACTGCACCAAAACCCATGGAGTCCAAAGGCGTCCTGGGGATCTGCACCATTTGCATCCAGGAGAGCAGTCCCCTTGCCTGCTGGAGTCTGCCCTAAGGGAAGCAACCTATGCGGGGGAGTCAATGAGTGCCCACCTCATTTGGCTGCCCCAGGCCACCTGGCAACGAGTCCCTGGCCTCCCAGCTGAGTAAGCCATGCTCATTTACATGCCACCTCTTACGGAGGCCCCACACTCCAGGGAGTCCGATCACACACCGAACTCCCTGCCAACAGGCTCCATTCCATGCAAACCTGCAGCTGTGATGAAATATTAACCATGAAACATCCATCTCAAACACTAGAACAGGGGTAGTCAAACTGCGGCCCTCCAGATGTCCATGGACTACAATTCCCAGAAGCCCCAGCCAGCATTCGCTGGCGGGGGCTTCTGGGAATTGTAGTCCATGGACATCCGGAGGGCCGCAGTTTGACTACCCCTGCACTAGAACAAGGCTGTTTCCACACTGACATAGGATAGGTGGGAGGGAAGTTGCTGTCCTGGGTGAAGTGCTTGAGATCCACATTTGTGGCGCCTTTATAGGGGCCGTAGGCCACCTGCCTCCTTTTGTGCTGTGTGCACTCCACAAGTGCAGCGTGCATCCCACATGGGTTGCTGGGGTGGTCACCTCCTCCAGCCAGCCCTCCGCCACATCTACTGGCAGCTCAGTTGATTCTTTGCCACACACACACATATTCACTACCACTTCCTTGTTTTCTTCTACAGCAAGAAACGTCTAAGGTAGCCATAGCTTAGAACAGCTTTTGTCAACTTTTTTACAGTTGAGATACCCCCTGAAAGAGTTTTCAGACTTTGAGAAACCCCAGAAGAGGTACAATTGTGCAGAATATGGTTGGGAAGCCACCGGACGCTGCTGCAATCTAGCGCCCATTTTATGGCAAGTAAAATGGGCTTTCAATCTAGTTTAAATACTATTTCTATTGTTCTCTGGATTATGGAATGGTGCAAAATCAAGAGGGGCCACAGCTTGGTGGCAGAACACTTGCTGTTTAGTGCAGAACATCTCAAGAACATCTTCAGTTAGGACGTGTTACAGGTAGCTGGATCAGCTAAGAGACCTTTGCAGGACTCCCAGCTAGATGGGCAAAGAATCTGCTTCTGTTGAATGCAGCTTCAGATTCATAACAGGTCCATTGTGTCCCACTTTCCCCACTGCAATTCTTGTGGAGGGGCAGGAAAAGACAGCTGTTTCTACCATTGTGTTTCTTCTTCTCCTTTTAAACTTATGAACCCAAGACACATGCCTTGGTTTACTGCAGACTATTCAGTAAAGTAATGTATCGGCAGGGCAGTTAGCCTAAATTAAGTGTAGGATTAACGTCTACCGTTCAGTTTACAGACGGTGCACACAATGGCAAAATGCGGCAGTGTGTGTGCCCCCCTCCCCGGCTCAGGCTTAAAGAGTTCTCTTTGTGAAGCACACTGTGATTTTTGGCTGTTGAAGGGAAGCGGGGTATGCAAAACACGGCTCTTTTTACTCGTCAAACGTTTACAGTGCAAACAGATTTGGGGGTTGACGCATTACTTCAGATTGAGAATTAACTGACCAAAGTTCCATTCAAGAACCCCTTATTGTTTGCGTTCGCGTTTCTAGAAGGGATTGGAATTCAGCAAAGGAAACAGTGGAGGAAGAAAGGTGATCGGTACAGGGAAACAGGACAATTTGCAGAATTAGATCCCCCTCATTTACTTCATTCCCACACATGAGATGATTTGGGACATTGTTTTACATGGGCACTGCTGCGTAGGTTTATTTTATGTCTACAGAGTTACAGGAGGCATCGCCTACAGAATGTCAGATTCATAACGAAATACTGAAAGAACTCAGCCTCTTCGTTTTTCAAGAGCAAAAATTGCAAGGGGTTGCTCTTTTCTCAGTGTTGAAGAGAGAGAGTAAAAATGTGGCACCTCTGCCTAGTGTTCTGGGTAGAGCAGCCTTCCTCAGCCTTTTGACCATGGAGTAACTCTTGAAATATTCTTCAGGCTTTGAGTAATCCTGGAAGTGATGCCACACCTCCCTGCCCAAGCCTCCAGAAGTCACATATTTACAGTGTTTATGGCATAGTGATAAATTACCATACTTGTTAAATAAGAAGTTAGTTTCATTTTTGTATGTGCAGTACCTTGCCTGGGCAAAACAAGGAAGCATGCATCTCAGCTATCATAAAGTCCACGATGCAAAGCAGCAGTTCTTCTCAGGAAAAATTATCTGTGTGATTTGGAGATCAGTTGTAATTTTGGGAGGTCGGCAATGCTAGCAAGTCCTGAGGATATATTTCCCCAGAGCTGGACATGGCTGCCAGGGCAAGGGGAAACCTGGGGAAAAAGGAATCCTTGTACAGGCTGTGAAAAGTTCTGGCACTGGATCCAGGTGGAGCAGGTCTCAGCTAGGGATGCCAGCCTCCAGGAGGGACCTGGGGATCCCCTGGAATTACAACTAACCAGGTGACATAGATCAGTTCCCCTGGAGAAAATGGCTGCTTTAGAAGGTGGACTCCATAGCATTATACTCCACTGAGGTCCCTCCCCTTCCCAAAACCTGCTTACTCCTGGCTCCATCCCCAAAGTTCCCAGGTATTTCCCAACCCAGAGCTGGCAACCCTAGTTACGTAACCTTTCTATTGTATTTTTATCCTGCCTTTCCTCCAATGGTGGCAGAAAATAGGAGTGGGAGAAAATAGGTTGTTAGAAAGTTAATTGACCAAATTAGTTGCTGGATAGAGAGTTAGGAATTCTTGGTGTTTAATTTTTAGAATGTTCATACATACTTTATTAATTATGCATGAACATCTATACATTTTAAATACCTTGAGCCCAGTGGGAGAGTGGTGGTCTAGAAATTGTATCATGCCCGTCATCGTCGTCGTCGTCGTCATCATCATCATCATCATCAAAATATTTTAAAGTCTTACACCTACTTTGAGGCTTGGAACCATGTTACGTTTGATGGAGCTGAATGGGGTTTGGGGGGGAGGGTCAGATTTTTTATTTACTGCGTCTTTGTGATTTTCTTGTTGTTTTAGTATTATTTTGTTGTGAACCGCTGTAAGCCAGCTGGCCAGAGAGCAGTGGTCAATAAGTCTAATAAATAAAATAATAAAAAGAAGCAGGAGCAGGAGCTCAGAGTGTGGTTTCCCATTTCTCACTTTCCCCCTCATAACAATAAATTACGGCCAGGGCCTTTTCGAACATGGCCCCTACCTGGTGGAGCTGTGGACCCTGCACGGGCTTTCTGTGTTCCATAGGGCCCGCAAAACAGAGCTCTTCCGCCAGATCTATGGTTGAGGCCAGAGTCTGAGTAGAAGATCTAATTGGGTTCCTCCCGGTGCTGAGCAGCAATATGCCAGGGTTACCTACGGCGGGGGTTATGGCTCCCCTCTTGCCAATTCCCTATTGGATGATATTTATGGGGGGGGGGTGTAGTGGGTTTATACCGCCATGTTTGTTGATATGTGTATTGTAATTGTTATGTCCGTTTTTAATTTTAATGGGTTTTTATTGGGTTTTTAAATTTTGGACGATTGTAACCCAAGGGTCAGACATGACTCGGTGCTTGCACAGGGGATACCTTTACCTTTACCTTTAACCCACCACGAGCTGGACTCGGGAGTGGCAGGAAATAAAAATCAAAACAACAGCAACAACAACAATGAGATTAGTGACCCTCAGGGGGAGAGAATGAATTACCCATGGCTATCCATTGAGCTTAGTGGCAGAATGAGGATGTTGACCTTTCTTGTGTTATGAGTCAACACTCCTAGAATAAGCCGACCTTCACATTTCCACTTACAGGGTAGCAGGGCTGGGATTATCTGGTCCTGCCAGGCATAGTAGAAAATCTCTGACAGGAAGACAAACACCTCACAGATAAACCATATGACCCTTTGAGAAGTGATCCCAGTGCCTGTCCTTTTGTTGTCTTCCTCCAAGGGAGAAGCTGGGAACAGGAAACTTCCCACAACCTCATTCGCGTTCCTGTTTCCTCCTTTTTTCCCAATCACTTTCTAAAACTTCTGTCAAGGTGAAAATATATAATTTCAAAATCCACTGCAATAGTCTTTTACTAGTGCCTCTGGGAGATCAAAAGTTTTCTCTGGCATCCTCCCCTTTTCTTAGGGGTATTGAGGAGCTGGGTATACAAAGCTCTGATCTGGAAATGGCTTGAGAGGTGGTAAAAGATAATGCTGAAGTTGACTGAATTTGCAGAGCTGTGTCATGGTGGTGGAGAAACCTGCGTTCATTGTCACCTTTACATCAGCTGGATCACAGGGTCCGGATGTTGGTTTCCCATGATCTATTCAAGATGAAATTCAGAACCAGCGGATGTGGAGCTATCTTGAGAGCCAGCTTGGTGTAGTGGTTAAGAGTGGCGGTTTTTAATCTGGTGAGACACGTTTGATTCCCTGCTCCTCCACATGCAGCCAGCTGGGTGGCCCTGGGGCTCATCACAGCTCTTCTAACGCTATTCTGACTGAACCGTCTTGTCGGAAGTTCTCAGCCTACCTCGTAGGGTATCTGTTGTAGGGAGGGGAAGGGAAGACTCCTTTGGGCAGTGAAAAAAGGGACATAAAAAACAGCTCCTCTTCTTCTTCACCGTCTTTAGCTGATAGCAGCAATTTTACTGGATTCTCTGCAAATTAAAAACATTTGTACCTGATGTGACTGGCCCGCTACACTACAGTACTGGAAGTACCCAATCGATGCACTTCCTTGGATCATTTCCACTTTCTTACGCTGACTCATGCTGCCAAGTTTATTTGGGGTTGCCAAGTCCCACCACATGTCAACTGGATCATTGCTCATCATGTCTAGTCAAGTATAACCAACAAGAGCTGGATAGATTTGTTATCCAGGATAATTATTGCTTCTTTGGTGGAGATGTCTCCCTTTGAGTTCCAAAAGAAGCAGTTGGGCATCTAATACCGGAAAAACCATCCTCGGATAAGAATGACCTGGCCAATTTTAGACCAGCCTCAACCTTTCCTTTTTCTGGACGATGGTTCATATTGCTGCTGAGCAACTCCAGATATTCCTGGTCTTTTTGCAATCTGGGCTCAGGCCTAGTTCGAGAACCAAGGCCGTATGAGTCACCCTCTCTCCACATGGACTGAGCAAATGTCTCTTTGTAGGCTTTGTCGGGCCTTTGATATATTAAAGAACAGTACCAGAACCCTTTATGGCAACTGACTGGGATAGCCTGTAGACCGGTGGGTATTATGAAGATTATATATATCGTTTCTGCACTGCAAAGGACAAAAGTTCCCAAAATGGTTTGTGCTTTAGCGCTAACACTGCAAGGATTAGCAGCTGGACAAACAACTCCCATCTGTATCTGAAATCAATTTAATGGTGCAATAATTACGGAGTTGAAGCCTTGTGCCAGAGGACAAAGATTTTGGTCTGGATCCACGGGCTTTAATTATTTTTCCCTTTAAGTGCAAAAGCGGGGAAGGAGCAGATCCAGCAATTAAGATCGGAGCATTGGCACAGCCTCCTGGACTTCCATTAGTTAGCCAAATTACGGGAGAGCATGTTCTCAGAACAGCTGTCCTTGTTAAAAAGGATCAGTTATTATTATTATTTTTTTTAAAGTAAACACCGGGGTTGTTAAAAAAAAAAAAAGTTCATCTGCCCCAAATTAACATGTTTGTTAAGAAAACAAGTAAACCAGAAAAGTGCGGGAGGGGAGGGGGGGGTTGTTTGTTTTAAGTCATATTTCTAGAAGAACTGGAAGAACATAAATGGCAAGGTACAGTCCGAAGCCCTTCTCCGTTACCTCATGGGGTTAGCAGGGCTTCCAAGCAGATTTTCTTTGTGAGGACATATCCTTTTTTCTCAAATAGAAGGTGGACCATGTAGGTCCAAATTAAATACAACCGGGGGGCAACAGTCTTCAGCCTTATAAGGCTGAAGGCAGAGCAGGGGACAGTCTTAGGGGTGGAGCCTGAAAATCTCCTGGAATTACAGCAGATCTCCATGGAGAAACTGGCCACTGCGGAGAGTGGACTGTGGCATTATACCACAGAGCAGTACTTCCCCTGTCAAAACCCTGCCCTCTCTAGGCTCCACCCACAAATCTCCTGGAATTTTCCCGCTTGGAATTGACAGTCCTAACTAGTGATCCGTAACCCTTTCCTTCACTCTTGTTCCTTCACTCTTTTTGTGACTCACACTAAGGTAGTTCTGAAACCAGAAGCAAAACTAGAAGGAGTTTGTACGGCTTGCAGGCTGGGAAATATTAAATACATAATTGGGTCTGCTGTTCCCCCTCAACTGGTCATTCCTTCTTGTCTCTCCATTCCTCATTAATGTTGTTTAATAAGTCATTAAACAGCCGGCTTGGCGTATGGTTAGGAGCACCGACTTCTAATGTGGTGGGCCAGGTTTGATGCCCTGCTCCTTCCCCACCTGCAGCCAGCTGAGCTCTCTCAAGCTCACCTCCCTCACAGGGCATCTGTTGTGGGGAGAGGAAAGGGAAGGCGATTTGAGACTCCTTTTGGGTAAAGCAGCATATAAGAACCAACTCTTAACTCTAAATATCTGAATATACAGAGTTTGAATATACAGAGACAGCGAAGCACTGGACTGCTTAAAACAATAAAATTGTTTTATTTGGAAGAGAATCATATATCAAAAGAGAGAGACTTAACTATCTAGCTAGCTGCTGTCATTCTTCTGTTTAACAGTTGTTCTGGCAGCATGCAATGGAAGTGTGCAGGGCCCATAACCCTGTCGGCAGTGAGAGAGAGAGAGAGAGAGAGAGAGAGAGAGCAGAGCCCAGGCTGCTTAAAGAATACAATATTTTTTTTTATTCAGAAGAGGAACAACTATGTATAGAAAGAGGAGACAACAGCTAACAGTTATGTCTCAGCTTCTCTTTCTATAGAAGAGGAAGAGCTGGTTTTTATACCCCACATTTGACTACCTGAAGGAGTCTCAAAGCAGTTTACAATTGCCTTCTCTTCCTCTCCCCACTGCAGATACCCTGTGAGGGAGGTGAGGCTGGGAGAGCCCTGAGATTTCTGAAGAGTTGGTTCTTATATGCCGTTTTTCTCTACCCGAAGGAGTCTCAAAGCGGCTTACAGTCACCTTCCCTTTCCTCTCCCCACAACAGACATCCTGTGAAGGAGGTGAGGCTGAGAGAGCCCTGATATTACTGCTCGGTCCAAACAGCTTTATCAATGTTGTGGCGAGCCCAAGGTCACCCAGCTGGCTGCATGTGGAGGAATGGGGAAGCAAGCCCAGTTCTCCAGATTAGAGGCCACCGCTCTTCACTACTACACCAAGAAGTTTCTCTTCTGAATAAAAACTATTTTATTCTTTAAGCAGCCTGGGGCATCTCTCTCTCTCTCTCTCTCTCTCTCTCTCTCTGCATATTCAAATTCTGCCAACAATTAAAGGGGTACCTTTATGTTACACCTGGGGCAATTTCAGACCAGGAAAACAGCACAGGAGGAAAACTTAAACCTTCAGGCCAGCATCCTGATCAGAATACCTTTAGCTGGTGGACAAAGCTGTCAAGACATAGCTGGCTTATGGCAACCCCATAGAGTTTTCAAGGGATTATTGTCTGTTTCTGCATAGTAACCCCAGATTTCCTTGGTGGTATCCCATCCCAAGATTGAGCTAGCTTCGTCAAGGTGCCATCTTGGTGTAGTGGTTGGGAGTGCTGACTTCTGGTCTAGCAAGCTAGGGGTGATTCCCCACTCCTTTCCCACATGCAACCAGCTGGGTGACCTTGGGCTCATAAGAGCTCTGATAAGGCTGTTCTGACCCAGCAGTATTATCAGAGCTCTCTCAGCCTCATCTACATCACAGGGTGTCTGTTGTGGCGAGAGGAAAGGAAGGTTATTGTAAGATACTTTGAGACTCCTTCAGGTAGAGAAAAGCAGCTTTGAGACTCATGAGGCCAACTTGGTGTACTGGTTAGGAATGTGGACTTCTGATCTGGCAAGCCGGGTTTGATTCCTTGCTCCCCCACATGCTGCCAACATCTAGCATCCCAGCAGCAAACCAGCAGCTACATCCTTCATTTTAAAGCGAAAGTTGGGGAATCCCAAAAAATGGATTCCTCTAACTATCTGGTGCAAGCGAGAGGAAAGCACCCAGCAAGCCACATGCCAAGGAAATGTGCGGAGCTGAAGTAGTGCTATCTCTACGTCCAGTGCCGGCCCTCGCACCCACCTCCCTCTCCCTTCTACCGGGGATGGAGATTTTCTTTTTCTTTTAAACAAACTGCCTGGAGCAATGAATATACGTTAAATCGCCCAGGCAAAAAAAAAAAAAATCCCACCACTTAACAGAGAAGCATGCCTCTCTAACCCCCCCCCCCCCAATTCGGGAACCAGATTGCTTCAAGTCTAATGATTCCAAAAGGGATAGCATTTTTTTTTAAACATTATCTAATCTATGATTATATTCATAGGCATATAAATGGAGACGATTTACTTTAAAAATATTAGCTTGCATCGCGGGCCTTTTAAAACAGGGAGAAAGGTGATTGGCTGCCTGGTTTGATGGACAGGTGTAGGAGAGTCGTGAGTATAGTGCATTCCTCTCTTCTGCCATTTCAAGCAGGTCTGCAGAGTGCCCAGAAGTGTGAGAAGGGGGCAGAGGGAAGGGAGAGAGCCAGGAGGTGAGGAATGGCCGTAGGTGTGTTATTTAATAGCGTTACACCATGGAACTGACATAACACTATTTTTTTTCAATGTGCAGAAATGCCCTCTAAGTTCTGCAGGGCATGAAAAATGGTGCTATTCCGCCAGGCGTATGGTTGAGGCCGGAGCAAACAACCAAATCAGTGGATCTCTCTCCCACTCAGAACATGCCCCCCGGAACACACCAACATAATTGTCTAATGACACAGCATAGGAACAAGGCCAAGGGGGAAGATGGCAGATTTTAAATGCTTTTATTTTATATGGTGTTGTGTCTGTAGTTCTGCCAAAGACCAAGCCTGAAGTGTGAGGCAAGATTGTAAGCCCGCACTGTAATGACCAGTGTGCAGCTAGATCCCTTCTGCCAGATCCAGTCAGTTAAAAGTGAAACTAAACAATAGTGAGCACTGGTGGGAAGATCTATCGTGAGGCTTCTGTATATAAGTCAGGGTTGGTTGAGGGCTTCTTTGGCTCAGTTTTTGTTCTAGTATCATTATGCTGGGCTCACAATAAGGAGCTGAAATGAACTCCCAGTTCCCTGATCTCTGAACCCATAGATTTAACATCTGGTTTTTATTGGAATTGTTTTATGTCAATTCTTAACATGCTGTGCACCACCCCATGTCTTTGTAGGGAGGGGCAGTTTATAAATCAATAATAATAATAATAATAATAATAATAATAATAATAATAATAATAATAATAATAATAATAATAATAGACTGGTCCAGCGCATGAGCTGCAGCAGAGCAAAGGAAGGAATTCTTTGTGAGGAGAAATAGAGGTGTCTCATGCTCAGTAATTAAGCCTTTGCTGTATTTTGCAAGAGGGAAACAACAGCTGGCCAGCACAACTTCCAGATGCCAGATCCTCAAGTGGACACAGGGAGCTGCCAAATAATTGCTATGGAACAAGACTGCATGAATGTTGCACAGACAACACCCAGATCCTTACTTGAACCTTTTGTTTGTTTAATACCTAGCCTGGTCTTGTCAAATCCCAAAAGTTAAGCAGGGCCAGCCCACCAAGAATACCAGGATTGTGATGTGGAGGTAGACAATGGAAAACCCCCTCTGAATGTCTCTTGCCTTGAAAACCCAATTGGGGAACCAGAAGTCAGATATGGCTTGGTAGAAATCAAAAGCAACAAAAGGTTTCTCAGATTCTCCCAGAATTACTCTATGGATTACTCTATTTCAGGGGTAGTCAACCTGTGGTCATCTAGATGTCCATGGACTACAATTCCCATGAGCCCCTGCCAGCATTTGCCATTGGTAGAAGAACAGAAGCCTCACTTGCTGTACCCCTCCTTGAGGTCCCCAAGTGACCAGGTATGACTGCAACTCTTGCATGTTGCCTTGACCTGATTTCTTTGACTTCACTGGTCCTAAGGTGGGTGGGAGAGTGGGTCCAGTTTTGTGTCCGTGGAAACCTGGCAATGGGACTGAGGTCATAAAGAGAATTTCAGGGTCCATCATTCATAGGTAATAAAGGCACTGGAGTCATATGGTGGAGGTGCCTAAGGAAGAAGAAGATGGCATATCGAAAGTTCTACATCTCTCCAAAATGGTAGCAGACGTATAGTTGGCTTTAACACCCAACAAGATGGATCTAATGTTGAAATCATTCCTGCAGCCTTCTTCTAATTGATTTAATGCTTGGGTTGGTTGGCCTTAGGTGCTCGTCCCAGATGAGCCTTGGTGAACAGGTTTGCAAGGGGAAAGGAGGGAGGCTAAAATTGAACTGGGTTTCATTAACATCCTGCTTTGGAAATAGAATAGGGTGAGAGAAGCAGCCTAGTGGTATTTTGTGCGAACCATGTTAGCTGATTTATTGTCTGCCCAGATACTTCAACAAAGCCTCAAAACACAAACAACTCTCTGCATCCTGATTTTGTGGCTTGTGGTAACTCACAGAAGTTTACTTTTATGAAACCAATTAAGATTTCCTTTTTGCAAAATGATGTGTAGAACAAGCATAACAGTCTTAGTTCTCTCTCACACACACACACCCCACTGCTGCCGCCACCAACTATATTCTTCTCAAATAGGGGACACAATTTTTGCTTTCAGTGTTCTGAGTTGCCATGAGGTATCCCTGCTTACTACAAGACAAGGACTTCAGTTAACCCTTCATGGATTAAATGGGGCTCATAAAATAACATGACTATTGCCTGATAAGGACTGATTTCTAGAATCTTATTGTATATTTGAGTGTCATTTTGCTTTCCCAATAAATAGTCTAAAGAACTACTACTTTGTATTGTGTAAATCTGAGTATGGCAGTCTCTATTAATCTCAGTCCTACCTGTTTTTTAGGGATAACCTGTTACAAAACACAGTTATGGGATCATATGGGATCAGAGTAGTTCAGCAGTGGCATGGGCTGCCTAAGGAGGGGGTGAGCTCCCCTCACTGGTGGTCTTCAAGGAGTGACTGGGCAGATCCTTATCCTGGGTGGAGTCTGCACAGAGTTTTTATTCCAATCCCAGTCAATTCAGTCCCTGCCATCTCCACTGAATGCGATTTCCATTTTGATTTTGTTTGATTTAAATTTTCCCTCTGCAACAAGCATGATTGATCCTGAGTGACCCTACCTTTATCCTACAATATCTTAGAGTGCTTTTAACCCTCAATATTTTAAGAATCAGATTGAGAAACCATGAGGATCTCCAGCTGCTTCGCATTTGATGCAGACTCCGTGGTAGAGAAGCCCTGATTGTCCAGGGCTGACTCTGTGGTAGAGAAGCCCTGATTGGCCAAGGCTGCCAAGCTTTTCTTAAAGAGGAAGCCCTAATTTTCTCTCAGCAGAAGCCCTAACGTTTGATGGTAGAGGTTTGCCTCGTGGTTTCCCCCCCCTCCTCTGCTGTCTCTGATCCTCTCCCCCCCTTGTTCAAGAAAGGAAAAGAAAGAGGCTCCTGCTGTGCTTGACTCCCACCTCCCCTTCTGAGCCCCCCTAAGCACGTGCAGAACACATAGAGAGGTAGAGGAAGACCCGAATTCAAATCAATCCGGATTCAGCAGAATCCACAATGGAATAAACGAAGTAATTGCAGATTCATCCCTGGATGTTTTAAGCTGATTTTTCATTGAGCAGGGGGTTGGACTAGATGGCCTGTATGACCCTTTCTGATTCTATGATTTGCCAGGAGTCCATTACACTGTTGCTTTACATAAATAGTTGTATTGCAGAAATAAAGTGTAGTCTTGTGGCTTCATAAAGATTAACAAAATTTCATTTCACCATATGCTTTTAATGGATTAGACCCCTCCTTTCTTCAAATGCAATGAGCAGATTTTCCCTATACAAGCATTTGATGTAGAGTTAAGGGGGGAGAAACCCATAAAATTTAGGAAATGCAGGAGGAAATGTAATTATATAACTTTCAGGACAGATTAAGAAAAGTGCAAATATCATTCACTGATTATACTAACTAGTTAACACCTAGAATGGGAGGAAGGTTCCACATTTTGCTTAGTTAAGACAGGTAATGAGTGAGAAATCCCAAATCCTTGCTCAAGCTGAGGTCAGCCAGAGACTGGGTGGACAGGAGAAAGGGGTGGCGTTGTGGCAACACTGTGGTGTCACTTCCAGGGTGAATCCAGGGCTTTACCATAGAGTTGTCAGTGAATCCTAGAGCAGAGCATCATGCTAATATGATGATGTAACTTGGAGGTTTGTCCCAGAAGTGACATCATAGCATTACTACAATGCCAATTTTTGTTCCACCCCATGGCTATACTGAGCAGTGCAGCCCTAGGGTATATATGAGGGTGTAAAATCTAGGACCAATTCTTCACGGAGGCGTAAAACGCTCTCTGGCTCCTGCTTGCAAATGCGTGATTGGAAGCTGCACATTTGCAAGCTTCCTGATGGGAGCCCCCTCTCATGCATTCCTGCTGCCTCGTTGTAGCTTTTTGCCTCCTTATGAGGCAGTGGAGAAGCCATAAGAGAGTACAACCCAAACTTCTCTTCCCGGTCCTCAGCTTGTTAATCAAGGCAAGTCACCAATCCCTTCACAACTGTTGTTTTAGGGGTTCAAACTTCCTTCCCCCCAAGCACTGCCCTTTCCCTTTAGGCCTGCTGGGAAGGAAGTCTCTACCTGCAATTGACTGAGGGGAGGGATGCATTTCTTTGCCTGGCTGCCTGCCTGCCTGTGTCACAACTGGCTTTATTGCTAGTTCTGGCATAATAGTGTTTAGGACGATTTTCTGTTGAACTTTACTGACATTCAGTCGTTCTGTTTTAACGATTGATGGACTGAATGTCTGTTTCATCTCAGTATTTTTAACATCTAGAGGATGCCTTGTGAGTTACCTTAACTGTGCTTCCTGTTTGTGGCATATTTGTTAGTGAGCTGTGTTGATTCTTGGTGAGAGAAGCGAGGCAAAAAGAATAATTGAAACAAGGTCAAGGAGGTAGGCACCAGAGCACGGTGCTGACAGCCACTTAGAATGAAGGCTCGATTGGGTGGCGCATTAAAATAGCTGTGAATTTGCCCTGTTGCTGCATGATAAAGCCCAGGATTCCAGACTCCACCCCAGTTACTAGACTTGCGTCAAACAGCGAATGGTTAAATAAAGTCAAAACAGACAATCTAAGATTTGAGACATTCCTAAAACCTTTATGCATCAGACGCTTTCTCCCCCTCAAAAATTGTGGCGGATGAGACAGTGGGGTTAACCGCTAGAATGAGCTGTTTAACTTGATGTGAGCAAACAAGGTTTTGATGGGTTTGGTCAACGCAGTTAAGAGATACCGAACAGGCCCGTCGCTTCATTATGTGTTCTCAGAGCTGGGGTACACTGAACCCTGCTTGGGCTCTTGCTTTAGAGGCATGCTTCAGTGGGGAGAGAGCAGGGGGAAGCCAATTCCATGCACAAGGACAGACTTTACAAAATCACAAATCATTGGAAACCTTTCCCACTGAGATGCCAACAGCAAAGCCCATCTGAGAACACAATGAAAATGCCTTGTGCTTCACAACTCGTTGCAAAGACTAAATGAAGGGTACAAAAAAAGTCTCTGTGTGTGTGAAAAACATATATGAGCATATTGATAGATAGATAAATTTATTTGTATATGGCCATAGGCCATACAAATTTATAAATAGTAAAATAGAATTAGGAGCCTCTTGTGGCGCAGAGTGGTAAGCAGCAGAAATGCTGTCTGGAGCTCTGCCCATGAGGCTGGGAGTTCGATCCCAGCAGCCGGCTCAAGGTTGACTCAGCCTTCCATCCTTCTGAGGTCGGTAAAATGAGTACCCAGCTTGCTGGGGGGTAAACGGCAATGACTGGGGAAGGCACTGGCAAACCACCCCGTATTGAGTCTGCCATGAGAACGCTGGAGGGCGTCACCCCAAGGGTCAGACATGACTCGGTGCTTGCACAGGGGATACCTTTAAAATAGAATAAAGGGAACTGTAGAAAAATACAAAATTCAGAGAACTGAAACAGCATACATGATTACAGAAGTGCAAGAGTATTAGGGGCCTGCCTTAACAGTAATAAGGTTGGCCCTTATTTTCCTTGCAGCCAAAGCAAATAGAGCGGTTTTATATGTTACTCTGTTATCTCATTGAGGAATTTGGCCCTGGGTTGAGCGTAAAGTAACAAGTCAGACATATAATGGGGTAAATCCTCCAGAGCTTGTGCACCACAAATACAAAAACGCTGGTGGGCATTGTTTCAAATTGACGTGATATAAAAGCTGCTCTGAGATTATGGTTAGTAATCTTAATTAGATAAGAGTATCTGCGGTGGTCATATTTAAAACGCTTAAGCCATGATGCTGACTTAATTTTCAAAATTTGCATTCTGTCTAACTGGGCATCACTTTTGAAGATCCAGTGTCATGCCCCCACTGCCACCTCTCGTCTCCCAGGAGTTGCCACAGCAACCAGGGCCTGCAGCTGAGCCAGCTCTGGCAGAAGAGAGAGGGGCCTCTGAATGTGCAGCAGGGGAAGGCAGCACAAGTCTGCCAGGCTCTTCCCAAGAGGCATCTTTGGTGCAACCGCAGATGCACTCTAGCCCTGACAGCTCACCTGAGTGATGCAGGTGAAGCAGAAGGGTGGTGTTTGCTGAAGGAGCCAGAGACTGCAGGCACTGTCAAAGTAGATGGGGTCCAGCTGGGATAGCTCCTGGGGAGGATGTGAGTCATCCCTCAGGTGCAGCCAATTAGCTGGCCTGCTTTTAGGAGAGACAGCAGCCACTTGGATTCCTTGGGCTGCAAACTTCTGACTCTCACTGGCTCCTGGCAAACGGCTTTTGACTACGCACCTGGTAATTGGACTGGCTTTGTGAATATGTTTATCTGGACTCTGACCTTGGTTTTCCCTCGACTACTCTTTGCCTTGTCCTTAATTCTGCTTGCTTTCATTCCTAACAACTTATACTGGACTTTGACTTTACTTTGGTGTGGACTCCGGCTAGGCTCTGCAGCCCAGGCACCTTCCTGCACAGCAGCCACTAGGTGTGGCCAGCTAGGGCAGCATATTCGGTCTCTATGGTGATAGCTATTAGCGAATTAACATATTATTTTTGACACTCAATATGAAAGCATTTTTTTCATTTCATCCCTCTCTTTTAAAAAAAGAAAGAGAAAATTAGTTGCACAATTTCATTGATAACCATGATCAGTTGTTGTGTCGCAATGCGCACTGTTCTGGCGAACCGCATCCTCAGCAGTTCTGCAACTGTTTCCACATGGCAGGCTGGAGTTTGAGCTGGGGCAGGTTGCCCCACCTTTTCCTGCTCCTGCAAGGGGATCACTTGGCATGGTGCACCTCATTCACCCCAGATTTGTGCTCCCACAGGGGAGCCGGGGCAATGAAGTTCCCAGTGCAGAAACAGTAGCAAACTGCATGAAGCTCCTTCCCTCATAAGAGGCAGAAAGGCCACCTGAGGCGGGCAAGTTTGATCTTCAAGATGGAGCCTAATATCCTGTTTCCCCATGTTAAGGGAAGGAAACAAGGCCTCAAAAGGCCTCAAGAAAATGGCAGGTGAAAGCTAAGAGAGCAGTGCAGGCCAAAGCTATGCAACGGCAAGAATTTAGCAGCATTCCCTGGTAGCTCAGGAAAATGTAGCCACCTTGTAATGTATGTTGACAGAGTAATGGTTTGAGAGACGTTATGCAAGTTAGGGCTTGAGACATCTACCAATAACCTCTGGATCGTAACAACCCTTTTCTTTTCTCTTTGCTTGGAGCTGGAAACGGCAAGCACAGGATAGGAGGGCTCTTCCTAGCCGCCATTTTGAAACTCCCCATGCCCCAGTGCCATTGAAGGGCCTTTGTGGTACTGTATGGTATTTCAGTACCATGGTTGGGGAACCTTGCACTAGAGGAATGCTGTATACTAAACAGAATGGAATTGCAGAATGCTATATTTTATAAATGAGATTGTTATTGTTGTTAGGTGCGAAGTCGTGTCCGACCCATCGCGACCCCATGGACAATGATCCTCCAGGCCTTCCTGTCCTCTACCATTCCCCGGAGTCCATTTAAGTTTGCACCGACTGCTTCAGTGACTCCATCCAGCCACCTCATTCTCTGTCGTCCCCTTCTTCTTTTGCCCTCGATCGCTCCCAGCATTAGGCTCTTCTCCAGGGAGTCCTTCCTTCTCATGAGGTGGCCAAAGTATTTGAGTTTCATCTTCAGGTTCTGGCCTTCTAAGGAGCAGTCAGGGCTGATCTCCTCTAGGACTGACCGGTTTGTTCGCCTTGCAGTCCAAGGGACTCGCAAGAGTCTTCTCCAGCACCAGAGTTCAAAAGCCTCAGTTCTTTGACGCTCGGCCTTCCTTATGGTCCAACTCTCGCAGCCATACATTGCAACTGGGAATACCATATCCTTGACTAAACGCACTTTTGTTGGCAGGGTGATGTCTCTGCTTTTTAGGATGCTGTCTAGATTTGCCATAGCTTTCCTCCCCAGGAGCAAGCGTCTTTTAATTTCTTTGCTGCAGTCTCCATCTGCAGTGATCTTGGAGCCCAGGAAAATAAAATCTGTCACTATCTCCATTTCTTCCCCATAAATGAGATGGACTGGTACAAATGAAAGGCTGGATGCTTATATAGCTGTCTTAAGGACCATAGCAGCAGGTTGTAATTTTAGGGTAATCACAGGGTGTTTTTTAAAAATATTATTTTATCAGAGACAGAATAATGGTAATATGGGACAAGAGATCAGAGGTCCCATGACTGTTCACAGAAGAAGTTTGGTGGTGGAAAATCCCATTAAGTCACAGGGACATTCAGAGGTGGTTTGCAGTTGCCTCTGCATTGTGACCGTGAACGTCTTTGGTAGTTTCCCATCCAAATCCTGACCAGGGATGACCCTGCTTAGCTTCCAAGATCTGATGGGACTGGGCTAGCCTGGGCAATCTAGGTCAACATTAAATAGTTGCATAGAAATTGCCAGTGCATTTGAAGTCCCTAAAGACAGTTTGAGTCAGAATATTAATCAGCCCAACAGAGTTGCAAGTTCATGCATTACAATGACAAACAGGGCTCTACCTGAAGCAGGAAAGATAGCCTAGTGAAGAGGCAGCCAGAATGTAGTGCTTTTGTCATAGGAGCCAAATGTAGAAAGAGTAAAGACAAATGCCCAACGCATGGACAATAGTGTAAAGGGTGTGGCAACCCAAACAATTTTCAAAGTCAGTGCAGGAGCCATGAGAAGACAGGGATACGATGAAGGTCATGAGGATGTTTTAAGCTTTATCTGGAGATTTCAAAACCATAATATCAACGTAAGAGCTACTGGAATGTCGCACGTGTACCTTACTGTACAGTGCGCCATTATGTTACTGAACTAACAGTCGTTTTCTTGAGCCCACCTGAAATTTGTTGCAACTGGTGGTTGCTAATGAAAAAACACATATTCAACCATGTGGTCAAGTGTTTATCACATGTAACAAGAGTATCCTGATACTTGTGAGCAAGTGTGGACTTGCAACCCCACGAAAATGAGAACTCTGTAGCATGGAATTTGTGGTTGGGCAAGTCGTTAGACAGACCACTTGTTGGGGAGTAGAGCAGCGCAAACTGTGAAAGTGATTCGGATTCTGAGAAGAGAAGAAGAAGAGTTGGTTCCTATATGCTGCTTTTCCCTACCCGAAAGAAGTGACTTACAGTCGCCTTCCCATTCCTCTCCCCACAACAGACACCCTGTGGGGTGGGTGAGGCTGAGAGAGCGCTGATATCACTGCCTGGTCAAAACAGTTTTATCAGTGCCGTGGCGAACCCAATGTCACCCAGCTGGTTGCATGTGGGGGAGCGCAGAATCGAACCTGGCATGCCAGATTAGAAGTCCGCACTCCTAACCACTACACCAAACTGGCTCTCTTCTTCTGTGGCAATGGTAAAGGTACTGAGACAATCTTGAGAGGTTTATTGATGTGGAACACATCTTATGCCATGGTTGGGGGCTGGAGCAGGACGGAAATGACTACGGATGTGACATCAGTCTGTCCCACTCCAGCCTCATGATGGACAGCACTGACTTACCTCGAGAGAGTGACCCCGTCTAACCCACAGGGACCCTGTCAGGGAAGGGAAATAGCTGGATCACATGAACAGAGCAGTAGCTTTGGAATGCACCGGGAACTGGCCTTCCTCCTCTCTGGGTGTTTTGGCACGTTGAACCCCTGCTGAAACTATGGGGATCTGTCTTTCTGTCCTTCAGAGCCTGCCTTTGGAAATTGAGGGGCATCTGCAAGTGTAGAGGGGATGCTTTCCTTGCTTCCAGTTTCTTCTTGGGGGCTGGGTGTGTGACTGCCCAGCTGAAGTTCTCTTGTGAGTTTGATGTCACTGCCTTGTTCCTAAGGTGTTCCATAGACTCTTGTAACTGCAGTAGGCTTGTCCAAAAAGAGCATTAGGGATACCTTTTGGTGGGGTTTGTAACTGGGATCCCAGAAATGTAATGGGATTCTCTGGGATCGTGGACAATGGGTAGCATTAGGAGAGAGCTCATCAAGCTGGCTTGCAGAGTAGGGGACGGTTCTCTCCCCAGTACTAGTCAACATCTTTATGTGCCCTCTTGCTCTAATGGTGCGGAGGATCGGGCTGGGTTGCCACCAATATGCTAATGACACTCAGCTCCTCTTGATGGATGGCTGCCCTGACTCTCCCCCAGAAACATTAGCCAGCTGCCTGGAAGCAGTGATGGAGTGGCTCAAGGAGAGTCGTCTGAAGCTCAACCCTTCAAATACGGAGGTCTTGTGGCTGGGTAGGAAAGGTCCACGCGAGGAAGTGGACCTACCCAACCTGGATGGAGTGCGCCTATCACACTGCCAGGAACGTGGGGGTGATTCTTGATGCCTCCTTTTCCATGGAGGCTCAGATCATGTTGGTATTCTACCACCTTCAAACTATTAGTGCCCTACTTGGCCCCGGAACACCTAGCCACAATGATCCATGAGACAGTCACCTCTAGATTGGACTTCTGCGACTCGCTTTAGGCTGGTCTGCCGTTATCCAACAGCTGTGCTGGCTTCCAGTCGAATTCCAGATCAGGCTTAAGGTTTTAGTTATCACTTTTAAGGCCATACGTGGTCTGGGCCCAGTATACCTGAGGGATCACCTCTCTGCCTAGGCCCCTCAAAAAGTCTTGCACTCTACCACCTCCAACCTCATAGTGGTCCCTGGTGCCAGGAAGCCTGCTTGACTTCAACCAGGGCCAGAGCTTTCTCCATCCTGGCTCCCACCTGGTGGAACGAGCTCCCAGAGGAGATCAGGGCTCTGAGGGAATTTGAACAGTTCTGCAGGCCCTGCAAAAGGGAGCTCTTCCACCAGGCATTTGGTTGAGGTCCATCCAAACCACTGCTTTCCACTGGCCCCCCAAGCCTCCCTCCGACAATCATTACTGATCCCCTGAAACTACTGGGCCTCAGTACGAATTAATCAATGTTTCTAGTATTCTATTGTTCTACAACGTTTATTACTGTCATGGTCTTGTTACTGTTACTGTTGTACCACATAACTATAAACTGAGTAAATTGTTACTGTTTCATGTAAACCGCCCTGAGCCTTCAGGGAGGGTGGCAAATGAATGAATGAATGAATGAATGAATGAATGAATGAATGAATGAATGAATGAATGAATGAATGAATGAATGAATAACCTCCCCACAACCTGGATAGATTATAGAGGGGTGGGTAGAAGGGTGAGCTTCTCTTTGCATGATGTGTGTAGCTTGCAGGGGGTCCACTTTTGAACCTGTGGATATTTCCCCCAAAGCATTTTCTGGTGAGTATCTTCTTTGAGGAGGGCCATAACTCAGACCGCAGAAGTCCAATCTGCACAGCACTTTTCGGGCATTTGAAGGAGCATTAGCCAGAGATCCCATGATAATTTGATTATTCTAGTTTACACATGATTTGTTTCATACACTCCTGAACATTTGCTTGTCATTTCCCTAGAAAACACTTTCCTTGGGGCACCTTCTTTGGGAGGCTGTAACTTGGACCCTGTAAATCCAGTTTCCACCAAACCTGGAGGCCAGATAGAGGAGAGTCAACCAGAGATCCCCTGCAAGTTTGGAATCTCTACTACCTCGGGGTGGGTGGGACATTCTACCACATCGCAAACCTCATGAACTGAACTGGTTTGTAGCACTAAAAAGTTCATGAAGTTCATGACACTTGAATGGCCCCCCAAATCATCACAAACTGCATTATCCTGGTTTGTGCTCATCCCTATCAACAAGGCTAAATAAGGAACTAGAGAATATTCTAGGCATAAATGTGGGAGAAGCAGATAAAAAAGCAATACGGGATCTGATAACCGTCTGATCTGATCACCATCAAGTATTTAAAAGGGTGCCATATAGAGGATGGAGCAGAATTGTTCTCTCTTGCCCCAGAGGGACAGACCAGAGCAAATGGGATAAAATTAATTCAAAAGAAATTCCATCTAAACATCCGGAAGAAGTTCCTGACAGAGTGGTTTCTCAGTGGAACAGGCTTCTTCGGGAGGTGGCGGGTTCTCCATCTTGGAAATCTTTGGAAACAGAGGCTAGACAGGCATCTGACAGAGAGGCTGATTCTGTGAAGGCAAAGGGGTGGCAGGTTACAGTAGATGAGCTATTGGGATGTGAGTGTCCTGCACAGTGCAGGGGGTTGGACTAGATGACCCCTTCCAACTCTATTATTCTATGATTCTATCATTTTATGAGATCATGATGAAAAGTGGTGTATCTTTTTGGGACAATGCAGAGTACAGAGTATACAGCTATTGAGGTCTGGATAAGATTAAAGGAACCCGTTGGCCACCTGTTGACAGCAGCGATACTAAAAGTTAATCCTGGAAAATCTGAAGCAACTAAAATGATGTCAAGACCAGTGGATGTGAACCACTGCCAAAGATTCATGGGCATGCTCAAGTACCTAACAAAGCTTTGCAAAGGGTATGCAGGTTGTTCAGAGATACTCCAACAGCTGACATACCAAGCTGTAGAGTGGAAAGATGAAGAAATTCATCAGCAGACACTTGAGAGGATCAAGCATGGAACAGCCAAGAACTGTGTACTTTCTGTCCAGGTGAGCAGCTAGTGCTACAGCATGATGCGTCCAAGTGAGCACTAGGTGCTGCCCTGTTACAAAACCAACAGCCAATGACATTTGCCAGTGGAGCACTTTCAGAAACTGAAAAAGGATATGCACAGTTTGAGAAAGAACTGTTGGCTGTACTGTTAGGAATGGAACACTTCCATTAGCTTATATTCGGCCAGAAAGTACATGTCTGATTGGACTAGAAACGTCTGAAAGCCATTATGGGGAAACCGTTATGAAATGCTCCAAAGTGGCTTCTGCAGATGTTGCAGTGACTACAAAAAAAGTAGTTCCCCCTACTTGGTAGGGAACATCTGGTTATGGTAGCTTAACTTACCCGGTGAAGACAACACAGCAGTGAAGATATAGAATCAATAAATGTGTCGCAGGACCTACCAATTTCCAACCTTGTTTATAGGAAATAAAGGGAGGGAAAGTTTTCCAGATAGTTAGAAGATTGTTCTTGCAGGTCGGACAGCAGTAATGCTATACAGAAAGGCTGTGCCCTGTTTCTCAATGGGGGACAAACTTAACATGGGATTCACATTATGGGTAAAACAGAGCAGTTGTCCCCGAAGCATTGTAGTTGGAGAAAATGAACCTGATATTCTTCACCCATAGGAATTTAGACTTGTCCAGAGAGGACTGAACATACAAAGCTGCTTTATACTAGCCCTAGAGCAAAGTCTGAGTCTAGTGTTACTTTAAAGACCAATAAAGTTTTATCCAAGGAATAAGCTTTCATGTGAATATGCAATTCCTCAGACACAATGAATTTGCACTAGGCTCATTCATAAGTTATAGTGAACAGGGCTGGTTTATCCATGTAGCATATATAGCACATGCTATGGACTCCCTGGAGAAGAGCCTAATGCTGGGCGCGATTGAGGGCAAAAGAAGAAGAGGACGACAGAGAATGAGGTGGCTGGATGGAGTCACTGAAACAGTAGGTGCAAACTTAAATGGACTCCGGGGAATGGTAGAGGACAGGAAGGCCTGGAGGATCATTGTCCATGGGGTCGCGATGGGTCGGACACGACTTCGCACCTAACAACAAGATGGGCCCTGCACTTCTGCCTTAGCCTCCCTCCTCCCCCTTTTCCTCACTTTAAAGACACGGAGCGACACCCCTTTCCACTGTGGGGGTTTCCTCTGCCCCCAGTCTGGCTTGTCCCACAAAAATTGTACTCTACTAGGACCCTGAAAATCATTCAATTGGTTTTGGTGCTACAGGCCCCGCAAACCCTTAAACCAGGGGTAGTCAACCTGTGGTCCTCCAGATGTCCATGAATTAAAATTCCCATGAGCATTTGCTGGCAGGGGCTCATCGGAATTGTAGTCCATGAACATCTGGAGGGCCACAGGACCTCATTTTTCTAATTGCCCTGCAAACCAAGCAGGTTTTCTAATTGCCCTGCAAACCAAGTGTAATAGTTTGGAAATGTCAATTAATCTACATAGGCATACTTAGACCTTTAAACATTTGCACCATGGAGCACAGATTGTGAATTAAATAAGAAATGCCCCTTAGATTTCTCAATTTATTGAAAAAATCCTACAGAGAATGATCTCAGGTTTTTAACCATACCTGTCTTTAGAAAGCACCTCTTGAAACCACCAAATCCTTGTTACAATTAGAAGCCAGGTATATCCACTTATTGGTTTCATCGATACCACATGGGTTGAATACCAATCAAGACCTTTCTTGCTTTCTGTGAAGGGGTTGTTGGCTTCGTTTAGATGCAGGATTTTTTTTGACTCCCTGATCATAACTTGTTTTAATGGTGAAATTTAGTGTGTTCATTTGTTGCATGCTATGCAAGCTTCCACTATGCGCATCTCAGCATTGAGCAGGAGAATCAATCTCTGCAGGGAAAAGTTTTCTTTATAGCCTTTTTGGGAGGTGAGTTCCTTACTCTACAAAAGAATTTCCTACAGTGTAAGGCTACATATTATAAAATGTGTTATTTTCTTTTTTAGATATCTTAAAGCTCACACAGGTTTATTAAGGACACGCATGAGCTATTGTTAAATGTTGTGTAGTGACATTGCCTTGCTGACATGCTTACTGCAAGTTTGGTCTTCAGAAATTTTTCCATGAATTGTTGTAATGTTCATGAATGTGATACAGTGATAGTAAAAAACGCATAGTATGCATAGTAATGTTTACTTTTGATATTTCTCAATTATTGCGAAATGTATGTGCAGCTCATTAAATCCTTCGATCTGGGGGCGAAAGATAATTTTAGCTGGCTCCCAGTAGCTGCCTTGCTTTTCAGACTGTGCCTTCTTGGATCAAATAGCTGGTCAAAACATTTCTTTGTTCGTTGCTTCATATCTGCTTGCATGCGTAAAGAAACAGAACTTGTCTCTTGGCTTGTGTGGCTGTGTTTTGTTTCTTAGCTTATTAGCCACAACTTATTTTGAACGTCAAGAAAATAGATACGTTCAAGTTTTACCCGAAAGCCTTTGAATATAAATCCCCATAATTTGATCGTTGTTGTGCACAATGGGTTCTTCATCAGCTGTTTCCCTTACGGTGACTGTAAATCGGTTTTTGAAAGATGCCCCTGTCTTTCCTGATAGAAGTGATTAGACATGGGTTATTCAGTGCTGCCACTTTGGCTAGAAGGACAGAAAATGAGAGAGAGAGTAAGTACTTTTTGGGTGAAACCAAGGTGGCAATGCAAACTATGCCTACAGAGGCCAGAGAAGTTAACAAGCGATGTAATGCTTACTTCTCAAAATTCTTTGAATTCCTGTGGTTTCCAAGATTTTCTTGTGTGTGTGTTCTTGCTTTGGTAGACAGAGGCAGCTGTCAGTAGCATGCTTTTGCTAGTCATTGTTCCTCTTGGCAAAACTTTGCACCCTGGCATTGTGTGTGCTTGGAGAAACAGTAGCAGTAGTTCCACAGGGAATGTTTGGGCATTGTTTTGACATCGGAATTTCTACATTAGGGTTGCAAATCTTCACGGTGCTTATTCACTGAGGTTAAGACATGTTCAGATGTGTGCTTGGGCGGGGGGGGGGGAGAGACCAGGCGTCTTGATGGGAAGCTGAGCTTTTATTTCCTTCCACCTCTTCAAAAACTTAATGTAATCCAAATGTCAACTGGGGTGATTCATTAATAAGGCAAAACAATTTGTCAATCTTAATCTTCGGAAGCCTTAAAGTCATAAATAATCCAGCAGCCTCAGTAGCGGCAGAAAAACATGTCTTGGAATGAGCAAAGGAAGATGGTGCACATGCTGTGCTATGTAGGCATGAGCTCACTAGTCCTTCAGCCCAAATCAGTAATGCCTACTCTTTGGAACCAGTTCTTTACTTATCTGCAGTCTGGGTCTTGCAGATCTGAGAGACTGCCTCTCTACCTCCCGAAGAACACTCTTTTCTTTGAATAACAACCAGTTGGTAGTCCCTGGCCCCAAGGGCCAGGACATTTTCTGTCCTGGCCCCTGTCTGGTGGAATGAGCCCCTGGAGCACGTCAGGGCCCTGCCGGAGTTAGTACAATTCCACAGGGCCTGTAAGACGGAGCTCTTCTGCCAGGCTTTTGGTTGGGGCCAAAGTAACAAATCCAGGCTGGCAGTGCTTTGAGGTTTGAAAGAGAGAATCTTTACTGCATGGTTATTTACAGAAAATATATCCTATTCATCTGCTTCAGTCTTATTACTGAAGCAGAGTACAGAAGCTTAGAGTAATTACAAAAGAAATTGCAAGCCTCTATGGCTAGGCTGCAGGTGGGACTACATCTCACACATCAACTGGAGGACACCTTACTGGAGGACGCTGTTCCTTGCTTCAGGCAACGAACTCTGATCTGCTCTTCCTGAAGAAAGAGGAAGTGGGTAGGAGCCCAGCTTAAAGAAAGGAGTCTCCAGGACATGTGCTCGTTTTTTTTCCTTGGCAATCTTACCTGTGACCATTCGATGCCTTAGTGAGCAGACAGGTACTGCTCAGCTGCTTAAACAATTGCTTAACAACAGCCCTTCAAGGCTGACTTCACCAAATTACTTGCTGATTTCAATTCTAGCACCATTAAAGAAAGCAAGAGAGGCAAAACACTTTATTTCAATGCAAGCTTAAGAATCCTGAGCTCCCTCAGGCCTCAGGCTTGAGACAGAGAAAGAATAGCATGGCCTCCCCCTCAGCAGACGAGGCACCGCACCCCGGCCCTTGGCAGTTGACAGGAATTGTGGCACCGCACCCCCAACCTGGCCAATTAATAAGAAGCATGGCGTGGCCAAAGCAGCCGGGGACAGAAAGTCCCAAATTCTTTAGTCTTTCCTTGTAGTAACCTTTTATTGGCATAAAATATGTATAAAACCTATAAAAATAGGGTTTAACTTTCCTTGTAGGAAAGATGCTCCAGCCTCTTAAATCATTGACAATAGGTCACTGTCCCTTAAAACAGTGCCCTGCAGGCACTTTAGCCCTGGCCAGGACAGCCTGATCTCATCTGACCTTGGAAGTTAAGCAAGCTCAGCTCTGGTCAGTGTTTAGAAGGGAGACCCCCCAGAAACATCAGGGTTCCATGCAGCTTCAGCCAATGGCAAACCGCCTGCCAAAGCCTTTTGCCTTGAAACCCTGCGGGCATCACCATGGAGTCAGCTGTGACATGACGGCCCAAAGGCGTGGGGCGTTGTGGGAGAAAGAGGATTGAGGAGCTGCAGAAAGGGTAAATATGCTAAGTGCTTTCAGATACTTTCTTAATTAATTCATGCGTCGGATAAAGAACACTACATCTTTATCTCTCTTTTTTTTACTACCATGCACAAAAGATACGCAGCTGTTTTGTCCCAGAGAAGCCTTTGGCAGGCGTGCTACAGGGCATTCCATACAGTGAAAGACGAAGAAGAAAGAGTATCTTTGCCATTTCCCTTCAGGCGGTCCCACACCAGAAGGTGGAACTTAGAAGGGGTAGTTGCATAATGGAACAGCTGAGGGTAAAATTCCCAGATCCTAGACCTTGGTGGAAGGGGGCGGTCCTGCACATCTGTGATTGAAAGGAGAGAATTCTACCAGTTTATTGCTGTACTGGTCTTGTAAGTATTTTGATGGGCCGCTTGTATCCGACCAAAAATCTCTGTTGCATGTTCTGGTTAGATGTAGGGGCCTTCTTGATGTCTGGGTAGGCTTAGAATTTTGCCTTGCATATCTAGTGGAGGCTACTGAAGGGACTTCTGTCCTTCAGTTTTTAAAGATTATTCATTTACTTGCTGCGAAAATGGTCTTGAAGCTCTCTTTCAAAAAAAAAATTGTTTTGAAGACTCTGCTGAGGACCAGTGAAGCTAGGGTTGCCACGTCCCCTCTGACCCCTGACAGGGGAAGGGGGCAGAGTTGCTAGATCGAGGTAGGGAAATTTCTGGAGATTTGGGGGCGGAGCCTGGGAAGACTAGAAGGACCTCAGTGGGGAAAGGGGTCATAGATTCCACAAACCAAATCATCCATTTTTCTCCAGGGGAGCTGACCTCTATAGTCTGGAGTTGAGCTGTAATTCTGGGAGATTTTATTTGTTTGTTTGTTACAATTATATACTGCCCTCCCCTGAGGCTCAGGTCAGTTTACATGGAATGTAAAGAATTATACACTGAACTCAGTTTTGCCAATACACTAGAACAGGGGTAGTCAAACTGCGGCCCTCCAGATGTCCATGGACTACAATTCCCAGGAGCCCCTGCCAGCGAATGCTGGCAGGGGCTCCTGGGAATTGTAGTCCATGGACATCTGGAGGGCCGCAGTTTGACTACCCCTGCACTAGAATATAACAATGGTAACAATAATAGCAGTAACAGAAGATAACAGTTGGTATAGATTCAGGTGCATGGATTTGCAGGGAGGGAGGTTCAGGAGCCCATAGGTGTTGTTGATTCCGGTTGACCTCGACCAAATGCCGGGCGGAAGAGCTCCCTTTTGCAGGCCCTGCGGAACTGCTTTAGTTCCGCCAGGGCCCTGATCTGCTCCGGAGCTCATTCCAGATCTCCAGCTCCCACCTGCATGCTGGCATCCTGAATTGATGCACCACTGAACTTTTATTGTGAGTGGAGGCAACTGTTCAAGGTTTTGGACTGAGAGTGTTTCCCCCCCACACACTCCCTTTTGCCCCTGTTTATCCCCAAGATCTTTAAAACTGGAGATGGTGCATACTGGACTTGGAACAGAATGCATACACAATAATTTTCCCTCTTCCCCCAAGGGGGAGAAAGGAGCCAAGATATTTTGTGTGTGTGTTTGCTAGGCTGGTTCGCCGGAGCTGTCAGTTTTCTATCTGCTCAGGCCCTCTGCACGCCTGATTTCAGATTGCTTATGGGGTCCCTCCCCTTTGCGAATAGCATGGGGCAAATTTTCACCTCAGATTGGATGATATGAGCAATGCGTAACCGAAACGATTCTCAAGACATGCTGTGTGATCTGTAGCTTTTGGCAGCAGCACAGAACATCTTAATATGGAACAGGTTAACAGTAACCAAAAGGCCCAATAACCATCAGATGGGTTTCCGGTAGATTCTCAACTGTTTCTCCCTAAACAGATGTCTCCCATCAAACCTGTAATTAAAACAGGACATTTCTGAAATGGCTAGGCATTTTGTGGTTTTTGGTCTTTGTATTACAGATGCTACTTCAAGGACACTGTGTTTACTAGCTGCACACCAAGGCCAGAAAATGGCTGACAGAGGAGGGTAGGGTATGCATTGATTGCTCTGTGGTTTCAAGTTTAGGAGTCTTGAGGGAAAGAACTGACTGACCGGGCAACATTCTAGCTAATTCTAAGCTGTATGAAAGATATATTGTGTGTGTATGTGTGTGCGCACATGCGTGCGCACTCACGCTATCCCGTGTGATTCCCAAATTCTTGATAGGGCCCGGAAATTCCCTGGAATTACAACTGATCTTTAGGCAACCGAGATTAGTTCCCTCGAAGAAAAGGGCTGCTTTGGAGGATGGCATTATATTCTGCAGAGGTTCGGCCTCCTTCAGGTTCAGACCCCAAATCTGCAGGGATTTCCCAACCCAGAGCTGATGTCCCTACGGAGAATTGATACAAATCCTCGCTTTGCAGGAAGGGAAATATGTCTTGCATTAGCAAAGGAGGTTTTGGAATATGATTCAGAGCTTTTACTTTTCCTCATTTTTTAAATGGACGGAGAGAAGGTTTTTCGAAATCTATGCATGGGGGAAGAATACCACAGGGTGGTCGAAGAATAATTGCAGCATGCCAACCATGTGTGGTTTGTCTAGCATCTTCATTAAAATTTTGAGTTAACATTGGCACACAGTTAAATGGGAGAAATATATCAAATTTGCTGTGAAATTGTCCAGGGCTTTTGGGGGACAGCTGTTGGCCCAACCCTTCACTTAAAACCATTGTCTCAAAATGCATGGAGCTCTGTGGTCATATTTTGTCAGACTTTGCAGGTTGCGTGGCATTTTGTGGCTTGGAAATTTCCAGAGTGATTCTCTGCATGTAACCTCTTCTGGGTAGTGGGAGAAGGAGGCCGAGGGTGTTAACGCCGAAGAGGAAATGAAGTGGGGTCTGAACTGGGGTTTTCTTTGCTTGGGTGGATACAATGGAATGTCATACTTGGTCTTTCTTTGACCATGTCAAGCATTCACCTTCCTGGTAAGCAAACCATAATCCTTAAAATAATGAGTCATGTTTTCCAAAGGATCTGGCTCTGATTCCATTGCGTCGGGAGGGGGGAAAAAAAGGAATGGGGAAATTATGAGAACTAGTACACTCAGGTTGCCATGCGCCAATCAAATATTGTTCGTTTTAGTCTATCTGATGCTGGCAAACATTCCAAACGGAACGATATGTGTCAAAGTTAAGCTGGAGTACCTTGGCCTGAATATATATGCCCCAGGCTTTCTCAACCAGGGGTTTCTGTTTTTATTTATTTCTTTTCTTTTATAAGAATATACAGAAAGGAAAAGAATGAGAGTTGATTACAATATATGCCCATCCCTCGATTCCCTAGTGCCCTGGTTATCTCCTTCACTGTTTAGTTAGCCAAGTAATCTGTATAGAAACGCATTGTTCCTGGAATTCTTCCATTGCTTTTTTTTTAACTATAGAGGTAAGTTTGCCCATTTTCGCTAGGTTGGCCAGTTTGTCCAACCATAACTCGATAGTTGATGTCTCTGTGGACTTCCAGTTTTTGGCCAGTACTTGGGTTTCTTGATGGGGTTTCTTGATGGCCCTGGAAGGGATTCCTGAATAGGTGGGAGTTCATTAATTTTGAAAATATTTTTGAAACGTGTTGAATATTTATTGGGTGATATGACTATGTATGGTCTTGTTGTCCCCCCAAATGGCTAATGATGGGCCTGGAGGGGGTGGGTAGGGGAAGGGCCCCGAGTAGGTGTGGACACAGCTATGCTTCCCAACTGTTTCCTTCATATCATCACCACTTCTGGGTTTCTAGAAGCCTGGAAATATTTCAGGGGTTCTCAATAGTAAAAATGTCGAGAAAGGCTGATGTCCTTGGTAGGCGTGATCCAGTCTTGCCTTCCATCGATGGAAGGGATCCTGCTTGATACGAGGGCTGTTTTGTACTCATCAAAGGGGCACTGTTGTTGTGGATGTTGTTCTGATGTCTTTGACTTACCGTATTTGCCGGCGTATAAGGCGACTGGGCGTATAAGACGACCCCCCAACATTTTCACTCAAAATATGGAGTGAGCCCAGTGGGGGGGAGCTGCTCGCCCAGTGGGGGGGGGGAGCTACCACCGCCGACGCTCGCCCAGTGGGGGGGGGATCTACCACCGGCGCTGCTCGCCGGCGCTGCTCGCCCAGTGGGGGTGAGCCGCCCGCCGCCCGCCGCCACTGTGAGCCCAGTGGGGGGGGAGCTACCGCCGCCGCCGCTCGCCGCCGTGAGCTCAGTGTCGGGGGGGAGCCGCTCGCCGCCGCCCGCCGCCCGCCGCTCGCCACCGCCGCTCGCCCAGTGGGGGGGGGGAGCTACCGCCGCCGCCGCTCGCCGCCGTGAGCTCAGTGTCGGGGGGGAGCCACCCACCGCCCGCCGCCCGCCGCCCGCCGCATCCAGACTGGTGCACCCGGCGTATAAGACGGCCCCCCCACTTGGAGGCATGTTTTTAAGAGGAAAAAAGCCGTCTTATACGCCGGCAAATACGGTACTTTTTAATTACTGTTTTCACAGCCATCAAACCCTCAAGCTAAGACAGGAAAGCCTAAAAATTACCACACAAATTATGATACCACTTAAAAGCAGCTGGCATTTAATTGTTTAATGATGTTTGGGGTTTTGGTGTTGTTGGTTTTAATGCTTTTAAAATATGATTTTATTATGTGTGCTTTGTTAGCCAACTTGGTGGCCCTTGTGATGGCAGAAAGGCAGGATTTAAATTTTGGAAATTAAAAACAATGCTCTGAGAAAAGTTCATTATATCCACATGGGCTCTTTCTCAAGAGCAAGCCGTTCCGCAAGATGTTGCATAGGCCACTTCCTTGTCTTTGCACAAGGGCCCGTATAAAGCCTTGTTGTTGCTCAGAGGTTTGTAGAATATCGGTAGGTTATGAATACATTGCACCTGGTAGTTTGTAGGATCCAACTGTGCCAAAATACCAAAGCTGTCATGTGCAAACGTAGCTCAGAATGCATGAGTGCTGGGTGACCTTGGGCTAGTCACAGTTCTGTTAGAGCTGCTCTCACAGGGCAGTTTTGTCAGAGCTCTCTCAGCCTCACCTACCTCACAGGGTTTCTGTTGTGAGGAGAAGAAGGGAAAGCGATTGTAAGCCACTTTGAGACTCCTTCGGGTAGAGGAAAGCAGGGTCTAAAAAAACATTCTTCTTTTTCTTCCTCTTGGAGAGTTAGCTGGAGACTCAGGAGAAGGTCTCTATTGTTTATTGCCCCAGAGGGTCGGACCAGAACCAGTGGGATTAAATTAATTAGAAAGAATTTCAGCTGAATATCCGGAAAAAGTTCCTGATAGTCAGAGCAGTTCCTCAGTGGAACAGGCTTCCTCAGAAGGTGACGGGTTCACCTTCTTTGGAAGGCTTTAAACAGAGGCTAGATAGTCATCTGACAGAAATGCTGATTCTGTGAATTTAGGCAGCTTGTCGGACGGAAGGGATCATGCCGGTGTTTGGCTCTTGTCGCCCTGTTTTGCATGCCCAGGGAAATGCCAATGGCCACTTTGGGATCAGAAGACAAATTTCTTCCAGGCCAGACTGGCCAGGGATTCTGGTTTGGAGGGGGGGGGGGCTCATCTGGGCATGGAATGGGGGTCGCTTTGGGTGAGCAAGTAGTTGTGGGTTTCCTGCATTCTGCAGGGGGGTTGGACTAAATGACCCTGGAAGTCCCTTACAACTCTATGATTCTAAGGCTGAATCTGAAATGTTCAAGTGTACATGTGTGAAAGCTGACAAAAAAAGCACTCTAGCATCTGTTCAGAAGGCAAAAAGAGGAACCGCATTTTAATAGGGGCAGGTGCAATGAGAAACGAAGGCCTGTCCCTGGAGCGTGTGTGCTGACATTGGAGTGGAATGCAATGGATACGTACCAAGGGCTTTTTTATTAGCCCCCTCTCTAATTTGGGGATTAAATAGGGATTTGTCAGTGGCTGGCAAACTGTAGCAATGTTGACAGTAGGAGTAAGGATATCGCTGACTAAGTACTCGAGGGACAGTCCAGGAGTAAAATAAGTAAGAGGAGAAAGCTCAATGGTGAATATTAGTGTGGATTTTGCAAATTGATCTAATTCATATGCCGTACACGTGGCCATGGCTTCCTGCACATAAAAGCAACATTAGAAGAAGAAGAAGAGTTGGTTCTTATATGCCGCTTTTCTCTACCCAAAGGAGTCTCAAAGCAGCTTACATTCGCCTTCCCTTTCCTCTCCCCACAACAGACACCCTGTGAGGTGGGTGAGGCTGAGAGAGCCCTGATATTCCTGCTCGGTCAGAACAGCTTTATCAGTGCTGTGGCGAGCCCAAGGTCACCCAGCTGGCTGCATGTGGAGGAGGAGCGGGGAATCAAACCTGGCTCACCAGATTAGAAGTCCGCACTCCTAACCACTATACCAAGCTGGCTCATAACTTAATATACAGGGGACAATATAATCAGTGAGTGCCAGACTTGTTTTCCTACAGTGGGATTTATTTATTATTAATTACTACTGGTTTTATATATTGCTCTCCCTGCAGGGCAGTCTAGGGGTGGTTTTCAATATAGCATATAAAATCACTCACAATTAAAATTGTAATTAATTAAAATCCCATTAAAACAATCTGAATAGTCCAATGCTCTGTTGTGCTTCACCATCTTTGTTGCTCTCCTCTGGACACACTCCAGTTTGTCTACATCCCTCTACAATTGGGGTGCCCAAAACTGAACACAGTACTCCAAGTGAGGCCGAACCAGAGCAGAGTAAAGCGGTACCATCACCTCCCGTGATCTGGACACGATACTCCGTTTGATACAGCCCAAAATCCCATTTGCCTTTTTAGCCACTGATTCACACTGCTGATTCATGTTCAATATATGGTCTACTAAGACTCCTAGATCCTTTTCGCTGAATCTGCATGCTACTGCCAAGACAAGTCTCCCCCATCCTATATTAGTGTATTTTGTTTTTCCTACCTAAATGCAGAACTTTACATTTGTCCCTATTGAACTTCATTTTATTCAGTTTTGCCCTCTTCTCGAGCCTATGAAGATCATCCTGTATTCTGTTGCTGTCTTCAGTTGTGTTTGCTACCCCTCCCAGTTTAGTATCGTCTGCAAATTTAATAAGTATCCCCTCTAATCCCTCATCTAAATCATTTATAAATATGTTGAACCCACAGAACAAATCATTTATAATTATGTTGAACCCACTGAGCAGTAATCTCAGGGCTTTGAGGGGCTACAAAAGGTCTGTCTTTCCTTCCTTTGATTGGCAAAAATATATGAGAGAGAAATGACCACCTCAACACCCCTTAACACCTCCACATCAGCACGTGGTTCTGATCTGAGCTCCCTTTGCAGTTCCCATTAGTATTTTTTTAAATGTTGGGAGAATCAAGTCACTGATCTTGTGTTTTGCGTTTTGACCCTGAGGCATTTAAGCAAGGTTTCAGAAATGAATGGCTTGGAACTTATGAACAGGTTGCCATTTCTTAAATTAGAAACAGATAAATTAGATTACATACAGATGCCTGTGTAAACATCCTACTCTAGCTGAGATTTGGTTGTCAGATCTTACAACAAATGTGGAAGTTGATTAAATTGATACAGAATGAAAGAGGGAAGGCAACTGTTTAAGTAAAACAATGGTCTTTAATTTACCCCACTGTTAACTGAATAGGACAGAATTCATGGCTGTGCTCTTCACTGTTGCCTTACTTTACATAAGCAGTTTGGAGTTACCATTTTATCCAGCCAGCTGAGGGCTCACAAGCTAATGGGGAATCTTTGTTCTTTCCAAGATTAGGGGCAAACTCCCTCGGTTCTCCATGCTGACTCTACCAAGCTACTTGGGGAAAAATGTGGGGCCAGAGTGATGACCAGAAATGATGTCACCACATCATTGGACACTCTAGTATTCACCCAATACTCTATGGTTTTGAGTGGCCCTATAGAGTTTTGAATGAGTGCTAGAGTGTCCCCATCAAAGTGAGGTAATTTCTGGTTATATGGCTGGAGATGATATCATACCATCACCAAATACTGCTCCAAGAGTCTACCCCAAAACTACCAGTCTGCTTTTTTTGCAATGTTTTTTCAATGCAGACATGTCCATGGTTAATGTATTTTTAATGCACATAAACTGAAGGGATTTAAACATGCCACAAAGTACACACATACAGAGCACTGTGAAAGAAATTCAGATTTGAAAACAGAATGCCTAATTTCTCATTATTAGTTGCTGATAAGAATGAAGGTCCTGTAATTTGGAACTCCAACTTTTATTTATTTCTGTGTCTATTTATGTATGTATGCATGCACACATGCATTCATAGGCCACCTCTCTCACACAATAAAACATTTAAAACCTTAAAATTAAGCTAATAAAACGTTACTTCAGTCTCTTCATCTGATAAATATAGAGCACTTGGCCCAATGTAGAGTGGAGATTAGGTGGGGGGGCTATTACGTGATAGTGCTGTCTTGGCCTCAACCAAGGCTGAATCTGCATGGAGCTTTTTTTCCCTGCTGCTTTTGATCCTGCTAAATTAAGATTGATTTGAACCCAAGTCTTTGTGCTTCCCCCCCCCACGACTTGAAACAGAAACCCATCTGCACAAAGCTGCAAGCAGGGGGGCGAGCAAGTGGGGGGGGGAGACAAGCAGAGACAAGGACCCCTGATTTCATCCTCAAGAATTAAGAGAACTGCTTCCTATACTGATCTCTCAGCCCCTCCTACCTCACAGGGGCTGAATCTGCAAGCGGGCAGGTGGGCGGGCTGGCAAGCAAGTGAGGAGGGGAGAGGGGCATTCAGGAAGAGAGCCAAGATGAGCGGAGATAAGACAGCAGCAGCCTCTCTCAGAATGAGGCAGATCTCTGCTGCAAAGAGTGTGGATTCTGGAGCACAGTCACCTTAAACCTTTAAAAAATGTTGCAACCAGGAACTAGGAATTCTTTGAACTGGCACCCAGCCAATCAGGGACAGACTGCCTTGCTACAGCGTTGGAGCCATGAGCCAGCAACAAATTATTTCGTAGAAAGCAGGCAGCTGCATGCTTACTCATGCCGATTTTCCAAATATCGAGGGTTACATCCACTCCAGCATATTGTAGGGAAAAGGTAGGATCACTCTGGATCAATCATGCTTGTTGCAGATGAGAAATTTAAATCACCCAAAATCAAAATGGAAATTGCATTTAGTGTAGACAATAGGGATTTAATTGACCTTGGATTGGAATAAAAGCTCCGTGCAGATTCGGCCCATATGTCTGGTTGAAGGGCATTATTTTGCAGGCCCCTCAGAACTTTGGAAGTTCTCTAAGGGCCTGGATTTCTGTTGGCAGATCATTCCACCAGGCTGGAGCCAGGGCCATAAAAGCCCTGGGTCTTGTTGAGGCATACTCATTCCACGCAGGCATACTGTTCTGGGGCCTGGCACTACCAACCTATTGGAATTTGGGCTGGGTGTGTACGGAAAGACTGTCCCTCAGGTACGCAGGTCCCAGACCAGGAGAAATTTCAAAGGAGGACAATTTCAGAGGCAGCCCTAAAGGTAGATTGAAGATAAGTCTAGTGGGCAAAATTTCATTCTTTTTCTTTCACCCTGGTATATGTTCATTTGCAAAGTCACGTGTCACCAGAAGTGACATCACCAGGCCACTCCCACAGCACAGGAAGTAACAGCACAGAAATATTTTCAGATGATTTATGGACAGAACTATACCTGCCTCTGGGCTGAATAGCAGTTGACTCTTCTTCACCAAAGTGAGCCTGCAGTTTGAGCCTGTGGTGAAAGGCCTAAACTGTTCTTTGCTTCCACACACACACTCCAACATCAGGAACAGGGCCGGGGCAGAACTATGTCACTCCATCATCCCCACCCACCCCCAATGGCCTAAGCCACTCCATTGCTTCCACCCCCCAACACCAGAAACACAGCCAGGACAGGTCTATGCTACTCCATTCCCCTCCTGCAGTTAAGTTAAAATGAGAGTACTTATCTCTCTGAACTCTGGTTGCTATCACTTCCAATGATCCTCAGCCAGCAAGGATTTGTATGGGCAAAGCCCTTCCCTTCCCACCCCCTCCAGGCCTACCATTGGCCATTTTGGTCATATCACAGGGGCTTTCCATCCAATTGGAGAAGAAGAAGAAGAAGAGTTGGTTCTTATATGCCGCTTTTCCCTACCCGAAGGAGGCTCAAAGCGGCTTACAGTCGCCTTCCCATTCCTCTCCCCACAACAGACACCCTGTAGGGTAAGTGAGGCTGAGAGAGCCCTGATATCACTGCTCGGTCAGAACAGTTTTATCAGTGCCATGGCGAGCCCAAGGTCACCCAGCTGGTTGCATGTGGGGGAGCGCAGAATCGAACCCGGCATGCCAGATTAGAAGTCCACACTCCTAACCACTACACCAAACTGGAGAAACCCTTCCGGGGCTGTTACGAAACCCCAAGATTTTGCGAACCCCCCTGTTGAGAAAGCCTGGGTGAATTTTTCTTCCCTCCATTTGTAAGTAAAGTTAATCATATGATGCCACCATAACTCTCCACCCTCTATCCTCTGATCCGAAGGGAATCAAATGCGACTCCTGATGCATCTTGAACTTCTTGCTGCTTGGGGGAACCGGGAGGCACACGATGAGACTGTTGCAAATTGATTTTCACTTTAATTGTCTTAGACACACAGCTGTGAACCTAGGGAAGAATTCCATCAAACAGAAAGAATAAACATTTCAGAACATAACGAAGGGAGTCATGAGGTTATTCTGCCCGTAGTCCAATAGATTTGATAATAAACTTGGGGGTGTTTTCTTGTTACACGCAGTTTGTGCTTCGTGCACAAATACCCTCACGGACATGTTTATGAGAAGTGTCGGTAACCATTTCCCGTCTCCATCCTGACATAAGTGGCAAACGGAGTTGTTTTAGTTCTATATCCCTTAGCTTCAGGAGCTACTCACCCTGAAAATATTTTCCTGTAACCCTTCAGAAGCAGTCGAGACTCAACATGAGAATTCCTTTAACAATTGCACCCAGCCTATGGAAAACGGTGGTCCGGAGCCTTTGATGTATCCCACCCATCTATTTGTTTTAGCTGATGACATGATTGCAGTATTCCTCGCGGCCTGCTCCTAGATCGTCTCTGCCCGCAGAAGGATTCCTGGATGCGATATCTCAGAATGTATTTGTTGGCATCGTGCGTATTGTGTAAATAGCACTTTCTGTGGTCCGCTTTGGAACTGGGACGGAGCTGTGCTTGGCCAGCCTTCCTGGCTTGTGTATCACTTTTCTGCTGACATTGCTACTGCATGGCATCGTGGGTTCCAGAAGCATAATACAAATGTCTTTGGTATTTTGGCCGGCGTGCACATTGTTTTTTGGGTGGAGTGGGAGGTGGAGTGGGCGGGTGGGGGGCAACAAATGTGTTTGGGCCGTGTGACACCGCGGGATAAAGCGGTGGCGAGGTTTTCTAAGTGTCATGTTTACCTATAGCGCATGATGCAAATTATACGTTTCCTTTTAGCTATTCCTCTGAGAATTTCGGCTCACAAAAGCCATTGAAATTATATCAGACGTCTACAGCCAGGGATTTGCCTGGTACATTCCAATGCATAAAATCTCTCTCTCTCTCTCCCTCTCTCTCTCTCTCTCCCCTTCCCAGTATCCTTAATCAGTGGTCTGTGGGAGAGAAATTCATTTCCTAGTATTCTTTCCTCTCCTCCCCATTCCTCTTTGGTTGCTGTTATATATGTGGGTCCAAGCACAATGCTGGTCCACTTGAGCTCCATCACAAACAGAACGCTATTAAGGTATTGGGAGAATGGGGGAACAGGGAGAATACCCACGCTTAAATACACATTTTGCTGCCTCGGGCAACTCCCCCTTGATCCACGATTGGCTGCTTTGACGCTGTCTGGCGAATCACAATTAAGAACCGAGGAGCCAAGTCCTGTCACATAATCATGGTGCAGGCAAGTCTGGAGATGTCCAGGCAAGTCTGGCATACAGGGACGTAGTCCCTGCTTCATGAGCATGCATAATAGTTGCCTTTCTTTCCCATGAGTCTCATGCCCACATAAGATGTACAACCCCTTCTTGTGCAACCTCCTCAAAATTTGGGATACCGTGATCTGCCCCAAATGAGTTCACTAGATGAACTTTTCCCCCCCACCTTCTTTCTTACACCAGGGTCCTGAACAATAAAATTTTTAAAAGTTTAAACAAAACCCATGTCTAAAAACGCCTCCTTTGGATGCACCTCTATAGCCTCTAGAACTTGAGCAGCAAAATAAGTACCCTGGAAATCAGAACCCTCTAAAACAGGGGTAGTCAACCTGTGGTCCTCCAGATGTTCATGGACTACAGTTCCCATGAGCCCCTGCCAGCATTTGCAGGTAGTCCATGAACATCTGGAGGACCACAGGTTGACTACCCCTGCTCTAAAAGGAATCAAACCTTTTGCTCTAATGTTGCTAGAGGGAATATGGCCTATAACCAGAAGAACTTCTTGTAATGGACGGGAGCAATGCTGGAGAACCATTCCCAGGATTAGTTGGTTGGTACAGCAAAGATTCCAGCCTCCTTATGAAGTGGCTGGCATCTAAGCAGTAGTTCTTTTGCTAGTAGCTGCACTAGTTGGTTTATCTCCAGATGCACCTGGCAGCTTGCTGGTACAGATTGTTCTGATTGTAGGAGAGGAAGCATGTGAAGAGAAGCCCTGGAGTACCATGCGAACACAAATTAGGGAGCGCCCTGAGCTAAAAGCAGGGAATTTTTCTTTTTTTTTAAGTTGCATCCAGTGGTACTGGCATTGCAGCTGCATGGAGAGGGGAGAAGGAAAATGTATTTCCACTCAGTTGGACACAATGTCTTGCACGTGGAATGAGTGAGTGTGCGGATTCCCTAACAATACACACGTGTAATGTTTATTCTATGTTTATTAAAAGAGCCCAATGGCCATGCCAGAATTGTGTGTGTGTGTGTGTGGGTGGGTGGGGGTGACCAAGGGCTATGGGAAGATACTGCTAACTGGTTGGTACTTGCAAAATATAACACCATGGTTTCTCACTAATCCATGCCTGAGTTAAACAGCATATATGTGGAAAGTTGAGTGTATGTGTGTGTCCTATTTGTACAACCCATCTATAGGACTAGATATACAGCCACCCAGTGATCTTTGATGAATGGCTCAGTGAACACTCAATAAAATTAGAGGGGAGGGCATATTTGCAACTTGCAATCTCTACCTGCAAGAATTTGGCCATCCCTGAAGTCCTATTGGGTTTGCATGACTTGCAGTCTTTATCTATGCTACCACTTGGAGCTTTGTCAACAAGGGAAAAGGAAGATAATATTCCATTGCCCTCTGTTCCATCCCTCCATGCCAACTGAGCTGGTCCCTCCTAAAAATAACTCCAGCTGTTTGCTTCATTCATTCATTCATTCATTCATTCATTCATTCATTCATTCATTGATTCATTCATTCATTCATTCATTCATTCATTCATTTGATTTCTATACCGCCCTTCCCTATGGCTCAAGGTAGTTTGCATACAACATCATGAAGGATACATGGAAGGGTGGATATATAACATAAATACAACAACAACAATAATCTAACAGTGGTTCTAAATAACACAATTTCAGTTATCTTACACAACAATATAAGAGGAACAGGAACTTAACTAAGGCCCTTAGAGAGGTCAGACTGGTTCAAGCCATGGAGGGGATGTCTGAGGGGGGACCTGTGGTCGGTCTCACGCAAATGCCTGGTGGAGGAGATCCCTTTTGCAGGCCCTGTGGAACTGTGGGAGTTCAGGCAGGGTCCTGATCTCTTCACGGAGCTCGTTCCACCAGGTGGGGGCCATGAGAGAAAAAGTTCTGGCCCTCGTTGAGGACTGATGTGCTTCTTTGGGGCCAGGGATCACTAGCCAGTTGGCGGTGGCAGAGCGTAATGCAATTTTGGGGGTATAGGCAGATAGACGGTCTCTTAGGTACACTGGGCCCAGACCATGTATGGCCTTGAAGGTAAGAACCAAAACCTTAAGCCTGATCGATAGCTACGTATGTCTGCTGTTGAGGCAAATGGCTTTTTTTGCCAAAGCAGGGGATAGCAGGAGGCAATGTTGCCATCTCCCACTTTTGCTTCCTGGACAACGGATTGTGGAGCAAGACAAAAGTAAATGATGAAAGGTAGTGATCTTCCGCATGATCATATGGAAGGAAGTACTGATGAACTCTGTAAAGAAATGCATTATTTTGCTCAGTCTGGTGCTGTGCAGAAAGGATGCTTGTAAACACTGTCTTTTAAGTAAATACTTTATAACTGGATGCTGGTAGTGTTCTCTGTGCCACATAGACCTCCACCATCTTGGCCACACTATTTTAAAAGGAGCACCAGGGGGAAGGCATGTGACTGCTCCTTCAGGGGTGCACAAGGCAGCAAACTGTTCCCATGGTGACCAGGCTGATGGGATCTTGACTCTCCCAGCAGGCAGTTCCTACAGAGGTCACATGGTGGTGGTGGGTTACCAGAAAGAGAGAAAAGCCTCTTTTGGGTGGATCAGGGCCTGCAGGCCAGAGCAGGACTGTTCCGTCACAAACTCAGTGGAGTTTATTTATTTTAAAAGTAACCAACTTTTTCACTGAGTAGAAAGGCAGAAGGCGCCAGCCCCCTTGACCACAAAAATTGGTGTGCTATTCAAAGGGATGCTGAATGCTAATGGAGAATCGCCCATACAGTACAATGCAAGATAGAGTGAGATGGCTAGTTTATGAAGCAATCAGGAAAGTCAAAATCTAGAGATGCTCAACCATATGTGAATTTTGAGACCGTTAAGGTACAATGATAAAGCTTTGGTTTGTTTGACAGGCCATAGTTCAGGCATAATATTTGCTTGAGGCCTCTGTAACCACAGTTATGCTTCATTGAATACTTCTAATGTCTTATTTCAGTTTGGATTTCTGTTCTGTTCATATTGTTTTCTTGTTTTGCGATTTTTTTTAAAATGACAATTTGTTTCTGATTAATGTCAATGAGAATTTTAACATGTTGGTTTTAATCTCCCTTACCGATCTCCTCTTTTCGGGTTGAGGGGAAGGTATCCCAAACCCAAGCAAATATCTTGTGGAATTTCCTGAGATTTTGGCCCAGTGTGCCAAGTTAGATTCCATCCCCCCCCCTTTATTGTGTATTGTTTTCCCTTTGCTTTCCCTTTCTTGTATTCACTGACTAACTTCATCCCATTTATATTATTGGGACATCCGTACCTGCAGTTATCAACTCCCCCCCCCCCCACAACAAACTAGCAAACCTCATAGGTATTGCCTCACCAGAAGCCATCATTTCAAAGAAATAGCTGAGTTGCTGCCCTGAAATACAGATTTACTTTTGCTATTTTGTTTGGCCCTTTCCTTTTCCTTCTCAGCCAGCTCAGAGTGGTGAGATGGTGTCTGCCCCCGGGACATTCACCTGGCCTCGACCAGGGCCAGGGCCTTTTCAGCCCTGGCCTCAGCCTGGTGGAATGAGCTCCCTGAAGAGCTAAGGGCCCTGCCAGAATTGTCAGCTTTCCACAGGGCCTGTAAGATGGAGCTCTTCCACCTGTTGAGGCCATGATGAGTCCCGGAGTTTCCATCAGTGGATCCCTCCACATTGGTATATCTGGACCCAACAAGGAAGAGCTCTGGTCCTCTATAGTTGGACAGAGGGTGTGGGTGAGGGGTTAGAACTCTGTATTGCCATCTTTTAATGGTTAGTGTTAATGTTAATTTTTAATGGGTTTTAATGAGGTGATACTGTTTTTTATCATTTTACTGTGAACCGCCACATGTCCGAATGGAATGCGGCGATATGTAAATGCAAAACTAAATGAATAAATAAAAATAAATCAGGGCAATGACCTGAGGCATACCTCTCCCCCCCCCTTTGTTCCTTTCTCAGATTTAGAGCGGGGCGGGGGATTCCTATTGGTATTTTAGGGCTAGTCTTTCCTGTTGGATTGCATGGAGGTGATCACCTTCCTAACCCTAGACCTGCCACCCTTTTAAGTTGTTCTCCTTTTGGTTTTCCTATTAAAACTGCATTTTCGGAATCCGTTATGAGTTCCATTTTCTTCGGGTTCCCTCTCAGGCTTGGCTTAATGATTAAGAGTGGTGGACTCAAATCCCCTCTTCCACCTGCAGCTAGTTGGGTGACCTTTGGCCAATCACAGTTCACTCAGAGCTCTCTCAGCCTCACCTACCTCACAGGTGTCTATTGTGGGGACCGGAAGCGTAGGGGATTGTCAGCCGCTTTGAGACTCCTTCAGGTAGTAACAAGCAGGGTACAAAACCCCCAGTTCTCCTCCTCCTCTTCTTTCTCCTCCTTTATTCTAGATGGTGTTGTAAGAATCTCTAAGAATGGTGAGTTTATTAGCAGGTGTGACTCACTACCTTCATTAGAATATTGTTTCCATTCCTGATTATTAGAGATCGGTTAATTCACTATTGTAAGTCATCCGCTTCCCTGTACTCCAGAATGAGTTCCTACTACTTGATTGTTGTATTTGTTTCCTGGCTTGGGATGTATTCCATCTGTTAAATATTTTAGCTCTGAGCTTCTTCCTGTCCAGTTAAAGCTCTTCTTATCCATCCATGTTTATTACTGGAATGTGTGACACAGCGGGTTCCTTTTGTTGGATCAAGTGATGTTTTTGTGTTGATCAGATTCAGTCCTGGCACAGGAAGTGCCAACTGAGCTAATGCATGCTGTAGCATGCTGTCTATACCTGGCTGTGAGCTGCAACAGCATATGCAGGGTATGGCGATTGGGGCTCACACCCTGGGCGCCATACTTGATGAGGGCGCACTGAGTCCCTTCAAGCCCCTGGGGATGATGGGAGCCACATGCTGCAACTGGCCTGTGCCAAGTGACACCTACCTTAGTGGGTGGAGGATGGTTCGTTGGTGCACATGCTGGCCATGGGTGGTTTAGCCCTTGATGCCGCTGAGGTTGGGCGTGGCAGCTGCTTGTGTTGGGTGGAGCAATGCCCAGCAGCTGTCCAGCATGACCCCCCCATGGCCTTCCTTCTGCCATGCGCAACCCCAATGACTGCCAGTGCCCTGACTCAGCTTCCTGATGGTGGGGAAAAGCTGAGGGACTTGTGACCCAAGGCAGCCAGCCCTTCTGCCATCGCCCCTTGGTGGGGTCGGTAGGACATTGGGCACCATGGAGGGGTGTGGTTCACAGGTGAGCGTTTCCCTGCAGATGCCCTTTCTCCAGACCCCATTTCACCCACTTGTTCCATGTGCAAATTGGGGTAGGTGTATGCCTGGTGAACTGAGGCCTCCACCTGCCCATTTCTCTTCTGCAGAGTTCTCTGCCTCATCAGGGTTAACAGAGCCCGGCTGATCCACAACAGGAAGCTTTTCCCCTCTGAAAATGGAGCGAGAAGAAGCCACAGGCATTTTGAGGTAGAAGATTGAACAGTAGTTCCTACCATGTATGCTTGCCTGTAATTTTGACTGCTCATTTGTGATCCAGTGTGTTAGGTATCGTATGTATTTCAATTCCTGCTGGGACCCTTTGTGTGCAAAGATAGCCTAATATGATGGTGCCTAGTTCTGTTTATGGCATTGGACTGATGGGACTGGAATACATCTATATTTATTCTTTAAAATACACCCCTTGCTTTCCACCATCCCACCACCAAAGAGGGCAACTTATCCACCCACCCCGCAATTGTGAAGGAGACAGGATTCCAGCACTTGGGTCCTCTTCCTTCTCTTCTTCTCTTTCTTCCTTGTCCTGGTCTGAGATCAGCCTGTTGCTTCTTCCCTGTCCTTTATCCTAACTCCCCTCCCACCTTCTGACTAGGTCTGCACTTACTTTGTTTATTCCATTGTCAATCCTGTTAAATCCAGATCGCTTTGAACTCGGGTCTTCCTCTTCCCCCCCTCCCCATTGAAACAGGAAAGTCTTCTGCACGTGGTTAGGGTAGTTTAGAAGGGGGGGGAGCCAAGCCTCTTTCTTTCTTTTCTTGAAGGGGGGGAGGAGCCAAGCAGGGAGCCTCTTTCTTTTCTTGGAGAGGGGGGGGGGGAGGATCGAAAAAGGCAGAGGAGGGAGAAAAAATCCAGGACCGACAGAAGTTGAGAGAAATTAGGGGCTTCTCCTTTAAGGCAAGCTTGTCACATGAGCAGGTGTGGCCTATCAGAGGTTCTCTACCACGGAGATTGCTTTCCCAATCCGGATTTGAAAAATATTGAGGGTTAAAAGCACTCTAAGATATCGCACAATAAAGGTAGGGTCACTCCGGATCAATCCCTCTTTCTGCAGAAGGAAAATTTAAATCGGCCAAAATCCAAATGGAAATCGCATTCTGTGTAGACGGCAGGGGCTGAATCGATGGAATAAAAGCTCCGTTCAGGTTAAATCCAGGTGTGGTGCCTTCCCTGTTATAGGATTCCCTGGCCTGCCTCCAGTCCACCTGGGAGAGGAAGCCTTTCCTACCACTTCCCACCTGCTGCCTGTTTCTCTGCTTCCTTCCTGTTGCTGTTCAGGGTTGCCTCTTTTATTCTGGCCTTCCAAAAGTCATAAGGACATAAGAGAAGCCATACCGAATCAGGCCAGTGGTCCACATAATACAACCCTCTGACCGTCCTGTAATTTCCTAGCTGTCCTCTGGAACTCTGAGGGTTTCATTAACTACCTTCTAGTCCTCAGGAATGGAAGCAGATTTTCGTGATAGATTGCATAATTTTGACAGAAGATCTAAATGTTTACATGTGAGTTCTTTCAGATCTCTTGGATATATGCCATCTGGGCCTGGTGTTTTTGATTTGTTCATCCATCGTATAACCTCCTCTCTCATCACCTCAATCTGACTAAGGTCTTTCAACACCCCTCCTGAAATTGGTGGGTCTGGAGTGAGCAAGCACCTCCCATCTTCCGCAGTGAAGACAGAGGCAAAACATGCGTTCAGCTTCTTGGCCATTTCCATATCATTCTTTAGTAATCCTTTTATCCTTTGGTCATCTGGAGCCCCACTGCCTCCCTGGCTAGTTTTCTGATTCTAATTTGAATTTTTTTTATTGTTGGTCTTTTGCCAAAGGTTGTGCTCCCTTTTCTTTACCTTACTTGGACTAGGCTTCCACCACTTAAAGGAATTCTTCTTACCTTTTATTGCTTCCATTACTTTGTTTGGTAACTGTAAGGGCCTTTTTAATATCTATTTGTACCTTTCCTAACTATCGTATCTGAGCTTCCAGTACTGTAGTTTTAAATAGTCTCCAAGCTTCCCGAAGGACTTGATGTTACTTTTCCTTTCAGTTTCTTCTTCACCTCCCTCATTTTAGAGAAGTTACCCCTTCTAAAGTTAAATGTGGCTGTGTTGTTTTTTTGGCCAACTCCCTATATTTATATAAATGCTAATGGTCATGGTTCCCAAGCAGTGTCATTACGTTTACGTCTCTCACCAGGATCACCTCCCCCTTGTAGGTTTTATGACCATCTGCTCCATGGCACAGGTGAGTCTGGGCACTGGCTGTTTTCAGCTGGGGCAGGGCTAACTTGGGACTGGTCTTTGGTTCCCAACATATGAGCACTGCCAAAGGCTAGGGCAGCCAGTATGACATGGTGGCTGGCATGTTGGACTAAGCTCTCCATGTTCAGATCCCTAGTCTCCACCATGAAACTTTCTGGGTGACTTTAGGACAGCATATAGCTTTTATCCTCACCTGCCTCACATGGTATCCGTTTTTGAAGAAATATTTGCCTCTTCATCTTGTGTGCAGAGTTTGCAGTCTTTTTGACTAGCCAGATCAAGTGGCAAGTGGCCATTAGTTTCAATAATGGCCAAACATTATCCAAGGTAGTATATAGGAGTGGGCCAGCCCTTCAGTTCATAGTTCTGTCAATCACAGCCAGCTTGGTGTAGTGGTTGAGAGCAGCAGCCTCTAGTTTGGTGAGCCGGGTTTGATTCTCCTCTCCCCCACATGCAACCAGCTGGGTGACCTTAGGCTACTCACAGTCCTGACAGAGCTGTTCTCACAGAGCTGTCAGAGATCTTTCAGCCTCACCTACCTCACAGGGTGCTGGTTGTGGAGAGGGGAAGGGAAGACGGTCACAAACCATTTTGAGATGCCTTCCGGTAGTGAAAAATGGGGTATAGAAACCAGCTCTTCTTTATCTTCTCTATCTTGAGTTTGTGTGTGTGTGTGTGTATACTTTTTCTGAATGCTGGTATGTAAAGTCTTGTTTTAATGCCCACTTATTTTCATCTGTCAACCTACAAAGCATAAGCTAAGCAAGCTGGTTTCTGACACAGGGCACATCAGGTGCAAGGAAGGAATTCATAATGGGCGTTGTCATGGATATTTAATACAATACAGTTTCAAGTTTAAAAGGAAGTGGTAGGAAGGGATCTCAGGGTATGATCCTCCAAATAATTTCTCGTTAGATTAGTTACACACGACTTGGATCCTCAATTGTGACTGATTATTTAATTAACACGAGTCAACTGGGCCAGCTTTTGCTTGAACTTCAGTATCGTTGAAAGATTGTCCAGCTTAGAACACTTGCATGATATGAACCATTGTGCAGTTATGCTGTGTTTCCATGATATTGCATTACTGTAGTACTGGGGAAGGAGATTGCAATCCTGAAAATTCGGGTCTGTTGTTTGGTCTTGAGTCAATCAACAGCTTATTTTGAATTGAGACTTGTGGACAAAATTGAGAAGGTGCAGAGGAGAGTGACGAGGACGATCCAGGGCCTGGGGACCAAACCCTATGAGGAACGGTTGAGAGATTTGGAAATGTTCAGCCTAGAGAAGAGGAGGTTGTGAGAGGGGACATGATTGATCTCTTTCAGTACTTGAAAGGATGTCTCTTGGAGCCACTGCTGAAAGAAGTTAGGGCTTCTGGAGCCTCTGCTGAGAGAAGTTAGGGCCTCTGCTGAGAGAAGTTAGGGCTTCCCCTTTAAGAGAAACCTTGCAGCTTGGGAATGAGGAAACCTTTGAACTGACAGGGTGGCCAATCAGGGCTTTTCTACAGCGTTGGAAGCTTGAGGCAGCTAGTTACTTCGGAACAAGCAGAGAGCTGCATCTTTAGTCATGCTGATTTTTCAAATATCGAGGGTTATATCCATCCAGCATATTGCATGGGAAAGGTAGGGTCACTCCAGATCAATCCTGCTGGTTGCAGAGGGAAAATTTAAGTCAGCCAAAATCAAAATGGAAATTGCATTCAGTGCGGGTGGCAGGGATTGAATCGAAACTGGGATTGGAATAAAACCACTGTGCAGATTCAGCCCAGGCCCAAACTTGCTTAGCTTCTGGGATCTGATGACATCAAATTAACCTCGGCTATCCATGTCAGGCGGTTGTGTGGCTAAACCTTCCCTCCTTCTGTTTAAATAGCCTATTAAAATAACTGGATTGCGATTACAAGAAGTCTATTTACTTCTTAGAAGTAAATTCCTATTTGGTCAAATCAGTGATATTGTTGCGTCATCACAAGTATCTCGTGATATTGCTTTCAGGAATGCAGCAGACAAGCTGAGCTTGGATAACGGATTGGTATTAAAATAAATGTTCATCTTTGGCTTTACATAGTCATTGTGATGGACAGGCTAGGTTCCGCTTCTCTCCGAGAGCAGCCAATGAGAGCTGATGGAATGTCGAGAGGAGGAGACTAGAAAAAGACCAGTTGAAAAACGTCAGTTAGGGGTTAGCAGCCCAGAGAGAGGACAGTTGAAGGCAGATGGGTTGAATTCATTTGTTATGAGGGCTAGATTGGACCAGTTGCTCATCGGCTGGATAAGAGCCCTGGCTCAAGGGTTGAGATGAAAAGGGGTTTTCTGACTAAGGAGAAAATCTATAAAAGAGCTGCATGGAACAGGCTGACCTCAGTTCAAAAATTCAATGGAAGTGAAACATTTCTTAGACTTTTGATTCCTCACTATATTGTTCTAATATATATCTATATAATTATAGATATAACCTTGTGGGCTGTGTCTCTAAGGGAAAGGAGTGCATACATACTCTTTAATATCTCAGTCTGTACACATATAGGACAGGAGTGAATGGTGATAACAGTGATCAGAAGAGTGTTTAAATAATCAATCAATAAATCTTTATTTTTTCTAACCCACCCGTCCTTTGAGGCTCAGGGCAGGTAACTTCATAAATACATAGATTTTAAAATCGTATTTTACATTTAAAACAGTTCAGTACACCAACCCATCCATCAACAAATTAAGTTTTAATGAGGACCGCCTTTTTGAGCAGGTGTGTTACCCATGGTGTTCCAGTGGATTTCCTCAGGGGAGGCCTGCTTGAGCCCCACCACCAATAGTGGTGAAGGCTGATTATTAAAATATGTGTGGAGAATCTGAGGTGCAAAAAGATGGTCATGACTTTCTGTACGTTTTAATTTTAAAAGAGACAAGAAGGGTGCGGATTGTAATGGCTTGACCGACAGATAACCCATAATTTGGATAACAGAAGTTGGAGAGGGGGGTTGGCACTCTTGATGAATGGAGAAGGAGCATCACAATAATATCACATGGAAAGCAGAGCCAAATGTTCAAAAAATAAAGAATGATTTACTGTTATCCCTGCCCCGTGTATAAACCTCACGATTGAGCCAATACATCTGTGTTTTGTGTATTTGGGTTCACATTTATAGGACACCTGAATGCTACTAACATCAAATCCCTTCCTCTCCACAAATTATGCCTTAGAATGAGGGATGAGATTTACAAGCTTCATAAGTTGTAACACAACCCCAGAAGTTGGCTAAAGACAGTTGTTTTAAGACATACAAACCCAGCACTGAACTAACACATGGAAACCGTCGGCTGTGGTGATTTTGAAAAGGGGAAGTTGAACTGTTGGCTTCCTGACACCCCAAACCAATGTCCTCGCTACCATATATGAATTCCATACCGTTAGCAGAAGCTGGATATTAATTGTCTTAAAAAAAAAGAAGTCATGTGCTGAAAGGATATAAACACCAACTCCTGCAGGAAGCATCTGTTCATTGCCCTAACCTTTCCCCTTCCACCCCCTTCTTAGCATCAGCTGGATGTCAGTCAACTTTCCTTTCTGAAAACATCATCATTTCACATTAGTTTTTCACATTAGTTTTAGTCAACGAGTCAGGCCACGTCTGGTTCAAAGAGGCAAGGCCAGTGACTGGTGTGTTTGCGTTTGGTTGCGTTCAGGGACAGGCACAAACGGAGAAAATGTGACTCATATCCGTTTGTAGTTCATGCACAGTTTGCAGACCACAGAGTGCCATGACTTTTTGACACGAGATTTAACTGGTTCATTTTGTGAAGTTTGTGACTCGATAGAACCATCACCCCTCCCGTGGTACAGACATCAAACTCACAGGGGAGCTCCGTCTGACTCTACCTGACCCGGCCTTTTATGGTGATGACTGGATTTATGGGGTCTGAGTTATGGCCTCAGTTTTGGATATTTTGGGGATATTTTTGAACTGTCTAAATGCAGTCCACAGGATTAGGCGAACATCTATGCTGATCTAGCTGGAACAGTGATTGGGTCGATGACTGCCGTCATCTTTCTCTTGGTGTTATGTTTAGTTCTTGCATAACTAGAGTTTTTATGCTGTATTTTACTGGGTTTTATGTGTAAACCGCCCCGAGACGACTTGTCGTGAGGGGCAGTATAAAAGTATGAACATAAATAAATAAACTATATATATAATTATACCATACTTTTCAAATTTATTTCTCTGTTATTAAACATAATATTTTATTTCAATCATATATGTATAGCTTTACTATCAACATACTCTAGGAGTGTATATCATCATAACAGGCTTATGGTCGGGGCCTGAAATAACCATTGCAAATTGCTGGCCTTCCCAGTGGAGATGGGAAAGATCTGCCCCATTAACTCTAGAACCCTCCCCATCTGCTATGTAATTAGTTGGAGGCACTTAGAAAATGTTTATGTTTTAAGTTAAATTATTGTTTTTAATGATGTTGTCACCTACCATGAGCTATATCGGAAGGGCAGGCTGGAAAAATAAAGCTTGCTTTCATTTATTTATTTTATAGTGGAGACATTATACACCAGCATGTCAAAAAAAAAAACCTTGTTAAGTGAGAGACTCCTCTCTGTGTGGTAAGTGCCATCAAGTTGATTCCAATTTATGGCAACTCCATGGATTGACATCCTATTGATAAAGGCCTTACAGTCTTGCAGGCTTCCTTTGTCGAATCAAAAAAATCTCATGTTGGATCTTCCTTTTATCCTGCTGCCTTTGACTTCTCCTAATGTTATTGTCTTTTCCAGTGACTTTTGTCTTCTGGACCAAAGTATAATGGCCTCCACTTAGCCATTTTACCTTCCTGGGAGATTTCATCATGGATTTGATCTAGAACCCGCTTCATGTGTCTTTTGGGTCCATGGTGAAGCTCTGCCAGCTCAGGAAACTAGGGAGACTGGGAGGCTGGGCCTGATTTGCTTGGTGTATAAGCATGCAGCCTCCTAAGGCAGGGGTAGTCAACCTGTGGTCCTCCAGATGTTCATGGACTACAATTCCCATGAGCCCCTGCCAGCAAACACTGGCAGGGGCTCATGGGAATTGTAGTCCATGGACATCTGGAGGACCACAGGTTGACTACCCCTGCCCTAAGGGAATGCCCCAAGGAGGAAAGGCATTTCCTCTCCTTGTCAAGATGACCTTGACTCTCCTGGCTAGTCGCAAATGTACTTCCCTTCTTGCCTTGATAGCATTCAGCACCATGGTCAGAGTATGAATTATTACAAAAAGTCGGAGGCATTGGGCTGCTCTTTATAATGGCAGTTAATATATTAACACTCTCCTTTAACCACAGGCTATATAGTCTCTAAGGCCTTCGCTAGTAGATGATGAAAACTGCTGTGAAATATCTGAATGCGTTTTCAAGACTACATTGTCTCCCGGGTCTTTGCTTCCAACAGGAATTGTTCAGTTTGGCCTAGCAAGACACATGTGTGTGTTTGGGTATGAAAATGGACACAGGGAAAATATTGTAAGCCACTTCAAGACCATGTTTGGTAAAAAAAAAAAAGTGTAGTACAAAGGAAGTAAATAAATGTCTAACATCAGAAATTTCAGCTATTTCATGCGGCCAACCAGACCTTCTGAAAGTCTGCAGGGTATAAAGGTGGTCACTGTCCCTTGATATTCATTACAAGAACCCATAAACCAGCTTTCACTGCCTGCAGACATGGATGCACAATGTACTAGAAGGAGATGGTGGAAAAATCAAAATATAACAAGCTTCCATTTGGGCACGTGCAAGTCTGTTATATCAAGAAATCAGACAGGAGTTTTAGTATCATAGAATAGAATCCTAGAATCATAGCATTGGAAGGGGGCATACAGGCCATCTAGTCAAATAAAACAGATTTGCTCCTGAGAGGGGAGGCAAGGTGATGCCAGGCTAGTGTCTTGTAAAAGAAAATTCCAAGGTCTGGGTGCCAACATTTAAAAAGCCCTGGCTTCTGAGGGGCGGCACCATCTTAAGCAGGGCTTCTTACACCAATTTCAGGCAGTTATGAAGAAGTCTCAGCTACACCAAATATTAATAACACGGTCCCTTTAATTATTTTCTTTTACTGATGGTTTATGTTTCAAAATTCATACAGAACTTGCACCAGTTGAACACATTTTCTCACGTTTCGTCAGTGACAAGCCTGCTAAAAATAAACGTAACAGAATTACATCAACAAAACAAATAGAAGAAAAAGAGCTGGTTTTACATGCTGCTTTTCTCTACCAGGAGTCTCAAAGCAGCTTACAGTCGCCTTCCCTTTCCTCTCCCCACAACAGACACCCTGTGGGGTGGGTGAGGCTGAGAGAGCCCTGATATTACTGCTTGGTTAGAACAGCTTTATCAGTGCTCTGGCGAGCCCAAGGTCACCCAGCTGGTCGCATGTGGGGGAGGAGTGGGGAATCAAACCTGTCTCACCAGATTAGAAGTCCGCATTCCTAACCACTACACCAAGCTGGCTCCCACCAAATACTTTACTGTATTACTTATATCCTCCTAAAAAAAAGGTAAAGGTATCTCCTGTGCAAACACCGGGTCATGTCTGACCCTTGGGGTGATGCCCTCTAGCGTTTTCCTGGCAGACTCAATACAGGGTGGTTTGCCAGTGCCTTCCCCAGTCATTACCGTTTACCCCCCAGCAAGCAAGCTGGGTACTCATTTTACCGACCTCGGAAGGATGGAAGGCTGAGTCGACCTTGAGCCGGCTGCTGGGATTGAACTCCCAGCCTCATGGGCAAAGCTTTCAGACAGCTGCCTTACCATTCTGCGCCACAAGAGGCTCTTATATTTTCCTATTCCATTGCAATTATTAACAATTAAGATTAACAAAACCAGTTAGGATTTCATAATTATAATATTCCAACAGAGAAACCACATCAACCCAATACATCTCTATTATTTGAATCTTTGAATTCCAAAAGTAAGTATTTCTTTCATCTTGTTTCTTGTGGGACCTGGTTTATTCTGTGGACTCATCCTACATGTTACTTCCAGTCCTCCTATAAACTAAGAACATACAGTAGTTTAAATCCTACACAATATAACAATCTAACAATATAACAATCTAAACTGATCCTCTTAACAGAACATACGCTCATAAAAAGCATGTTAAGTCCATCATAGAATTCAAACCCTTGAGGTAAAAGGTATGCAACTTAATTATGACAAAAGGATCACGTTGTAACAATATCCTGGAAATACACATTTTGTAGTTTTTATACTATTCAATATGTTATCAACTGAAAAAAAAAATGGAAATCACCCAATCTGTGTTTTATTCGAATAAAAAGTTCAGTAGGAGGTGCTTCAACAACCCTAATTTTAACATGTGGTTGGTGTTCCATTATACGCACTTTCAGTGGGCGAATTAAGATACCGATGCATGGCAATCCGCACTTGCATATTAAACAGTCAATGTCCTTCCGTGTGTGACGGGTAAAAGAAAATAATGAAAGCGGCAGTGTGATCAATATTTGTGGTACTTATGAGTTCACCATTTTTCTTCATATTTGCTGCCCACAATGCTGAATGACCATTTTTTCTTTAACTTCTGGCAGTTGGCATGTTCATAGAGGAGAAGTCACTACTTCAGGTACCAAGACTGCACAGTTCTGTATCCAGAAACAGGATGAGAGTAATGTGCAGGCTGGAGTTTGAGTTTAAGCTGGTTATTGTTATTGTTATTGTTGTTGTTGTTGTTGTTGTTATTGTTATTGTTATTAGAAAGGCTCATGGCAGGTAACAGTAGTCATTAACCCCATTAAAATTCCCATTAAAAGACTTTAATATTCCCAACACGGCGTAAAGTATCCCATTCCCACCCCCACTACCGAAGCGGTAGAGGGAATGGAGAGGAGTGATGTATATTTCCAATCCCTGGGGCTGGAGGGGCAATCTCTAGTTCACTGAGGGATTTGCTCTCCCTCTTCCTGCTACCAGACCAAATGCTCCTCATCCTGCTCCCACACAGAGGAGCATTTGGCCTGGTACATCTCATCTGCCCCGGATTTGTGCTCCCACATGGGAGCTGTGGCAGCGAAGTTCCCAGTGCAGAAGTGGTCTTAGTGTGGGTTGCTGCATTTAGGAACAGTTGTAATTGAGGGAAGCCAACCAGGTGTTTTACCATCTTTGCCAGGTAAGGCTACTAGCGGCCTACCTGTCTTCAAAACACCTGGCCATGGTGATCCATGTGACGGTCACCTTCAGAATTGACTTCTGTAACTCGGTCGAACTCTGGTGCTGGAGAAGACTCTTGCGAGTCCCTTAGACTGCAAGGCGAACAAACCGGTCAGTCCTAGAAGAGATCAGCCCTGACTGCTCTTTAGAAGGCCAGATCCTGAAGATGTATCTCAAATACTTTGGCCACCTCATGAGAAGGAAGGACTCCCTGGAGAAGAGCCTAATGCTGGGAGCGATTGAGGGCAGAAGAAGAAGGGGATGACAGAGAATGAGGTGGCTGGATGGAGTCACTGAAGCAGTAGGTGCAAACTTAAATGGACTCCGGGGAATGGTAGAGGACAGGAAGGCCTGGAGGATCATTGTCCATGGGGTCGCGATGGGTCAGACACGACTTCGCACATAACAACAACGTGGTCGATGCGGGCCTGCCCTTGTCTCCTACCTGGAAATTGCAGCTGGTGTAAAATGCAGCTGCTAGGGTCCTCACAGGAAAATCTTGAAGGGCTTATATCTAGCCTGTGGTGAGGTAGCTGCATTGGATACCAGTTGTAGTCCGGATTAGGTTCAAGGTTCTGGTTCTGACCTTCAAGGCCCTTTTGCAGTCTCAGACCCACATATCTGAGGGACCACATTTCACCTTATGCCCCCCACAGGGCTTTATGCTCTGCATGCTCCAACTTTTTGGTGATTCTTGGCTCCTGGGAAGCCTGCCTGCCCTCGATCAGGGTCAAGGCCTTTTTGGTCCTGGCCCCAACCTGGTGGAATGAGCTGCCAGAAGAGCTGAGCTTTCTGCAGGGCCCGTAAAACAGAGCTCTTTTGCCAGGTTTATGGCTGAGGCCATGGCATGGAAGATCATGGGTCCCTCCAGGCAAGTCTACATTAGGCCAGACCATCACTGGAATGAACCATCATATGAACCATCATAATCCATGATGCCCCTATGATGCACTGTGATGGGATTAGTTGGGGGTTGGAAAGAAAGAAAGCTTTTTTTGCCACCAGGATGTGTGTTATATTTTAATGGGGTTATAATAATTGTTTTACGTAGGGTTTTATTCTTTAACTCACTGTGAGATGGTTTGCTGATAGCAGCGGGTAACAAATTCAATATAATAACAATAATTATTATTATTAATAATAATATAATAATAATTAATAATAATAAAATAATAATAATAATTATTATTATTATATCTGAAGGCTTTTTGTACAACCCTGACAAAGTGTGGTGCCTCAGGCCTAATGTCTGCTAATCACTCATGATTTGCAATTAGACGAGAGTCCTAACCTAAAGTAGCTCTAAAACAGCTTAATTTCGGGACATTTCTGCTGATCTTTGGCAGGGATAGAGCAAATAGTTTATGGGAGATAATGTCATGGCACTTGGTAGGAAATGAGTAATATATCCTCCACCGAGAATAACGCGGAGGCTCTGAATGCCTCACAAGGGTTTATTTAACAGTCCCTAAATATGCCCTATGAAAATGTCTGCAGGGAAGAATGTGATCGTGTTTACATCCTATTTTAACAAGCACTCACGATCAGCTCATACCAGATTTTTCTTGTCCTTCTGTCAAACGGACATGCAATTAATTAGCCTTAGTGCTGTAACCCAGTCAGACTTTTGAACCTTCAAGTAGAGAGGTCAGGCACTTAACATCATTTTTTAAAAAATCTTGTTTTGTTATAGGTGGGGTTAAAATGGCTAAGGGCTAAATAGTTCTGGTCAACTTAGTGTTCACCTCTAGTTGGTGTGGGAATTCTGCAAGGGGTTGGGGGGATATGGTGAGGCTTGTTCTCATGTTTCTCACAGTTTTTCTCTCCATAAATGAGTAAATCACACGGTCCAAAGGAGCAAATTAATTTCTGAGAGATATGTGGAAGAGACTCTGAGAAACTCTGCTGTTCTTCACCCAATTACTGGAAAAGTCGATTGTCCATCAATGCTTTTGTATATATTTACTTTGACGAGATTGTCCTTGAATATACAAGGTTTTTGGGTTTTTTTTGTATTGTGGTTGGATTTGGTCAAAGACCACAATCAGTGTTTGACCTGACCACTAACCTTACGGAGAGAGAGCTGTTTGGAAAGTCTACAAATGAATTTCTTTCTCCTTGTGCTTTCAAGATTAATGGTGCAATCTGATGTATACATCCAACCCCATTGACATTCATGAGTTTTACAGTACAATCCCACGCAGAGTTATTCTTGCCGAATCCCATGCAAATGAAAGTCCTTAGACTGGGGTAGCTTTGCAGCAGATTGTGTTGCACGTATGCTTCTTCCGTGGGCAACTTCATGACATTAGAAAATTGTTCAAGTCAGTCCAGGAGGAGAATCTGCTTGTGCTGATGAGAGCATGCCTTCCTGTTTAATTATGGAAATGATACTTTTCATATTGGTAAATATGGAATACATCCATCATACCAATAAACAGAAAGGTTCAGGGTTTCACTATGAAAACCAAACCTTCCCCAGGGCACATGTCTTGACTCTGTCTCCAGATTCAACTCAAGCATGCACCTTCATTTTTTTTTGAGCCCAGGAAAGCTGTTTCAGTGTGCTGTGGGGGTCTGATTCTGGTTGGGGCCACCATGCCACCAGGAGAGGAGGGTCTCCTGTCTCTCCCTGTGCCTTTTTCCTAACCTCAAATGGTGCAAGGGTATATTTGCTGGCACACACCTGTTGCCATTTCAGGTCAGGATAATAGTGTAGAGGAGAAGGCATGAGACCTTCCCCCCATACTATGGTGGTATTGACCAGAATTGGCCCTGAAGTGACTTTCTTGTGCTCTACAAAAAGAGATGAACGTTTGGGGACAGTGTCCCATTTAGTTGTGTGCTGAATATAGGCAAGAAAGGCTTACTGGTATGTATGCCACTACTGCCCCCCAAGAAGCTTATGATCTAGTGGACAAAACTTGCTCAAGATCTCTTGCCCCAAGCTAGCCTCAACCAAGGGCCGGGCTTTCTTGACCCTCGCCCCAACCAGGTGGAATGCTCTGCCTAAAGAGATCAGTGTCCCGTGGGATCTTAGGCAGTTCTGCAGGGGCTGTGAAACAGAGCTGCTCTGCCAGGCCTATGGTTGCAGCCAAGAAAGAGCATCAAAATTCTGGCCTCCTTACCTGAAGTGTCCGATACACTGATTAATACCTATGACCGTTGACTAATGGGTGCACTTCATGGGCCCATCTCTCTCTAAAGAGAAGGAGACAATCTGTCTGAAATGTTGAGGCTGAATTTAAATGCTAATAATTTTAGGATTTTGCATGGTTTTACTGTTTTATGTGGTATTTATAATCTGTTGTATCCCCATATTTTTTCCCCATCTAATTAATCTACAACAGAGCAGAGCTTTTATGTTAGTGAGGTTAAATGTTTTGACTTCAGCATTGCTAACTGGGAGATATCATAACGTTCCTGATTCAAACAGAATCTTCCCCCTTTGGGCAAAACTGTATAGAATCCACTTTACATGTCATTGCATTGCTTGTTTTGTGAGGATATTCAGGTATATTTTTTATCTTCATTTTTAACCAGGAAAATTAGAGCTTCTGACCAGATTGAAGTATTGTTTTTTAATTAATAATCAGAATCCTGCCTTGATTGAGAAGGCAGAAATATTTTTTACAATTTGCCATAAGGTTGCTAGAGCTCAAACTGCAAATCTAATATTGGTCCGCCCTTGATCTTCATAAACTGCATATAATGGTTGTACTAACTGTATTTTCTCTCTTGTGATAAGCCAGCAAAGATGATATTGTTCTTGTGAGCTGCCCTGAACCCCCTGAGGAAGGGCAGCATACAAAAGGATGGATGAATAAATAAATAAATAAAGTAAGAAAAATAAGAAAAAAAAACCATCATATTATACAACATAACAAAGGACATGAATGAGTACAGGGACCAAGGTTGCCTAATTACTTGCTGGTTCAGTCTGGGTCCTGCTCACAGTAGTGATCATTGGCATTCTATTCTTGACATTCTTGACATTCTATTCTGCTGCATCTTAATAACTTGGATGTGTCCAATTGTGGATAAAGGACAACTGCTTCTGCATGATTATGTAGTGGTTTGCTGAGGGTGCCTTCCCCCCACCGTCTACCATATCTGACTCCAATCTGTAAAGGGCGTATTGTTGGAGATATTAAATGAGACTTTCTACTTAGGTGTTTCTATGTGCATTGTGGCAGAGTAACATGATGTCTGACAATGGTTGTGATCTTTATTTTATTTATTTATAATAACATTTCCATCCTGACACTCCCACATAGTGGCTTGTGGTGGGTAACAACAATCCTCATAAAACCCCAACAATCATAAAATCCCTGTTAAAAACCCGTTAAAACCCACTCTTGATGGCGACATAACCTCATCCTTCCCTGCTCACAGACTACAAGAATAACCTTCAGGAAAGCACACCTTGGTAGCTGAAGACCTGGGCAGTGTCTGCACTGTTTATTCCATTGTCAATCCTGTTGAATTCAGGTCGATTTGAACTTGGGTCTTCGTCTCCCCCCCCTCCCCATTGAAACAGGAAAGTGTTCTGCACATGGTTAGGGTAATTCAGAAGGGATGGGGGAGCCAAACCTCTTTCTTTCTTTTCTTGAAGTGGGGAGGACAGGAACCAAGCAGGGAGCCTCTTTCTTTTCTTGGAGGGGGGGGAGAGAGGATCAAAGAAGGCAGAAAAGGGAGAAAGAATCCAAGACCGACAGAACTTGAGAGAAATTAGGGGCTTCTCCTTTAAGGCAAGCTTGTCACATGGCCACCTTTGGCCAGTCAGGGCGTCTCTACCACGGAGGTTCAAAACAGCCTGCTTTCTCAATCCAGATTTGGAAAATATTGAGCATTAAAAGCACTCTAAGATATCGCACAATAAAGGTAGGGTCACTCCGGATCAACCCTTCTTGCTGCAGAAGGAAAATTTAAATCGCCCAAAATCAAAACAGAAATCGCATTCTGTGTAGACAGCAGGGACTGAACCGACCTAGGATTGGAATAAAAGCTCCGTGCAGCTTACACCCTGGTTAGCACAGGGAGGGGCCTTATTCACCCTGGCCTCAAGCAAAGACCTGGAGGAAGAGCATGGCCTCATGGAATTTCTCTTCCCTTCTCTAATTTCTGTGCCCTCCTCCAAAGTCTTTAGAAATTTTCCATTATTGAAAGAGAGCGATCTTGGGGGCTTGTGTTTTGTACTATTTCTCTCATATTACCGATATCAAAAAGGCCTCCACATTACCTTTATTCAGGATACATTCAAGGATATGTGTTCTCTTTTTTGGGGGGGAACCTGTGTTCCCTAAGTGAGTTCTTGCATCACAATGAAGAGCTGCTTCAGTTGGCTGCTTTCATATGCTATTTGCATTCCCCGTAAAAAATAAATGGAGTCCAACAGCAATAAACACCCACAATTCTCCCCTAGTGGATAGTGCAGGGCAGCTCCACTGGAGAGACAGACTGGCCTCACCAGCATTGCCTTCATAGGCCTCTTCCAACAGTGCCAGACACTTGCTGGAATTGCATGTCAGGTTCTGGTGCACAGTAGCACATGTGAGGGTGCTTTGGATATGAAAACATCTTATGCAGCAGCCATGGGGAAAATCTTTAAGATACATAACAAAAAACGCAACGGAAATCCATTACAGAAGTTATTGTCGATCAGTAAAATATAAAGGACATGAGCTGTAGAGGGCTGGACATGAGATGCACACTTTACTTGTGAGCTATAGTCTGTATGGTATGCCCACAGGCAGAAAGCATGATGCTCCAATATCGCATTGTGGCATCTCCATTATTTTGATGTTTTCACATCCATCTTATGCAACAATCTGATTCCTGTAACTTTTTTTCTTTGGGTGTTAACTATAAATTTAAAAAAAAAATTGTCAATTGTAAATAGGTCCCCGACTACAAGGACAGTGAGTAATTTAAAAACAAGTTTGTGGCATGCAAGCCAGGTTGGGTTTCAAAGGCTGTAGCCTAGGAAAGATTGTGATTTTTAAAGCTCCTAGTCTGTTCTTTTTCAAAATCTCTGCTACCATATTGGTGAGCACCATGGGTAGAATATGGGTATTCTTTTATTTATTGGTTTATTTCCTTTTGAATTAGTTGATCAGGGAAGTTATTAAAGCAAAAGTCTGCCCGTGAACCTTTCTGAGTCTTAGTGATTTATGATTTGACAAAACTTTTTCTGACACACACGTGGGAATGTACTCTTTATATAAACCTAAGCAAAAGGATGATCTGGGGCCAAGGGACCAAGCCCTATGAAGATAGGTTGAGGGACTTGGGAATGTTCAGCCTTGAGAAAAGGAGGTTGAGAGGAGACATGATAGTCCTCTTTAAGTATTTGAAAGGTTGTCACTTGGAGGAGGGCAGGATGCTGTTTTCGTTGGCTGCAGAGGAGAGGACACGCAGTAATGGGTTTAAACTACAAGTACAACAATATAGGCTAGATATCAGGGAAAAAATTTCACAGTCAGAGTAGTTCAGCAGTGGAATAGGCTTCCTAAGGAGGTGGTGAGCTCCCCCTCACTGGCAGTCTTCAAGCAAAGGTTGGATACACACTTTTCTTGGATGCTTTAGGATACTTGGGGCTGATCCTGCGTTGAGCAGGGGGTTGGACTAGATGGCCTGTGTGGCCCCTTCCAACTCTATGATTCTATGATTCTATAAAAGCTGAGAGTGGTGGCCTCAGATAGTACATATTTTACAAGGTAGTCTCCAAATCAGATACTCTAGAAAGACTAGTTGGAACAACACCTAAAAGATTTTGCCACCCAACATTCCACGCAATAATTTGACCACTGAGGAAGACCCCCCCCCTGGAACAAAATGCGTTTGGTCCAGTTTGTGAAGTGCAGTTAGAGGTGTTGTTTTTACTATGTTTTTAATATATGGAATCAGTGCACTTTGTTTAATAAATATTTGTAAAGATTTTTTAATATTGTTGTTGCAGCTCAACCTTTGGGCTCCTGACTTTCTGTTCCTTCGTTTTCCTTTTTGCTTTTGCAAGACCCGGACTCTAACCATTGCAGCCACCGTGACAGCCAATCGGTTTGAACTAATCAAGGGGTCTGAGCCAGTGGCTCACCTCCCTGGCCAACCCCATGGTTCTCACAGTGTATATATGTTGGGATCTTGGGGTGGGGTGGGGGGGTTAGAGAGTGAAGCCTTAGTGCTACTTGTATCATGTGTCTTCACAATTAAAGAGCTGCAACGATTCCAGTGCCATGTGGTTCTCGGACCCACGTATTTCACACTGGTGACAAGGATGGGAGTCAACCCCCCCCCCCCACACACAACTCCTTGCTGTTATAACAATGGCATTCTACTTGACCTGGGCCTGTTCTGCACACATAGGATACTGCACTTTCAATGTGCTTTGGCAACTGGATTTTCCTGTGCAGAACGGGAAAATCTACATCTATAGTGGATTGAAAGTGCATTATCTATTGTGTGCAGAATAGGCCCCGGATAGCCCAGCTAAGCCTGATCCTTTCAGATTTTTGAAGCTAAGCAGGGTCAGCACTGGCTAGCACTTGGAAGGGCGATCTCCAAGGAATATCATGGTCATGATGTAGGGGCAGGCAGTGGCAAACTGCCTCCAAATGTTTCTTGTCTGGCAGCCAGACCATCTTAAGATCTTCTGGCTATATTACACACATGCCATGCGATAGGTAAAGGTAAAGGTATCACCGGTGCAAGCACCGAGTCATGTCTGACCCTTGGGGTGATGCCCTCTAGTGTTTTCATGGCAGACTCAGTACGGGGTGGTTTGCCAGTGCCTTCCCCAGTCATTACCGTTTACCCCCCAGCAAGCTGGGTACTCATTTTACCGACCTTGGAAGGATGGAAGGCAGAGTCAACCTTGAGCCAGCTGCTGGGATCGAACTCCCAGCCTCATGGGCAAAGCTTTCAGACGGCTGCCTTACCACTCTGCGCCACAAGAGGCTCTTCACCATGCGATAAGTCAGGCTTTATTATTATTATTATTATTATTATTATTATTATTATTATTATTATTATTATTATTATTATATTTATATTTATATTTATATTTATATTTATATTTATATTTATATTTATATTTATATTTATTTCCCGCCACTCCCTAGATAGGCTCGTGTCGGGTAACAGCAGTCTTAAAAACCCCAATTAAAACCCCCTAAAAGAAATTAAAAATTTGCAACATGGCGGCAACAAATCCCAATCCCCCACCCACCCACCAAGGTGATAGTGATGTCTTCCCCCCCTCCCCTAAAATTTTTTTCATAAAACCCTGAAGATTATTGATAGCCCTGGAGGATTTCCTGAATATAAGTTTTAAAAATTTGTTAAACATTTATCAGGTGATATGACCATATAAGGTCATGTAAAACAAAACCCTTCCCAAAATGGCCAATGATGGGCCTGGAGGGGAGAAGGGGAGGGGCCCTCGGTGGGCGTGTCCACAGCTGTGTTTCCCAACCATATTTTCCATGATTGTGCCACTTCTGGGATTTCTTGAAGCGTGAATGTTTCCAAATGATAGAAAAGTTGAGAAAGGCTGTGATAAATCAATCAATCAATAGGGGCTCCCGTAGAGGGTGCCCCCAGCCCTCCTATGGATATAATGGAGGGATGGGGGCACCTTATTCGGGAGCCCCTAGACATTGACCCCTTGGAGCAATCATTTTGAAATTTGGAGGGGAGTCAGGGAAGAGTCCTCTGGAGCTACCCTGAAAGTTTGGAGGCTGTAACTCAAACCCCCAGGCCCCAGGCCCATGGAAAGGCAGGAACACTGATATTCCCACTATAGTGTATGGCACCATTGACTTCCATGAGCGCCGAAGCTGAAACTGCCGAATCGGGCCCTTCGTGCACAAGCCTACTTGTGATCCCATAAGGGGTGCCATTCAAAAGCACTATGCATCTATAATTCTATGCATAGGCATTGCAATGGAGATATGTGATTTAAAAAAATTAGTGGGCATTGCGGGACCTTTAAAATGCGTCAGAATATGGAGGAAGGGGATTAGTTGCCTGAATTGATTGACAGGCGGAACACATATAAGGCGCGTTGCTTTCTTCCGCCTCTTCCAGCAGCAGGTGAGGAAGGTAAGACGTGCAAAAAGAAGGCAAACAAAGGCGAGACAGCAAAAAGGCAAGGAGGGACGGGGGGGCATGATATAATGTCATGCTTTGCCATTCCGCGGGCGTGACACTATATTAACTAATGTGCGGAAATGCCCCCAAAATTCCACCTGCATTGCTGGTAGAGATGAATTATAGCTGTCACACAATTCTAGCCTGAATTTCTGGCTTCCTTTGAAGAGTATGAAATAAAGGACGGAACATGTGCTGGTAAACATGCAGCAAACAAAAGAAGCGTTAACTCTGAGCCAAACATCTGCCAAGTTTGGGCCGCTTTGCTGTTTATAACTTCAGCAATGTTTTCTCTTAATCATTAGCAGAGTTATTGATTTTAGATGTGTATCTCACAGCACTATAATTCTGTCGGGGAGTTAGACCACATAAGTTGTTCTCCCCCCCCCTCCCTCCCTCCCCCCGGTTCTTTCATTTTGTCTTATTCCAAAAAAAGTCCGTAAATTGATGACCAGGACAAGAAGTATAATTGACATCATCTGTGGGAAATATTTCATAAAACAACAGGCCCGGATGGAAGATTAAAGCCATGTGGTAGTAAAATACCATGCTGAAGAAAAGCCCAGGTTGCATGGTGGAGTTGGTTGGGCTTCCTTGTGGGGATGTGTGTTTTACAAAAACAGATGTGCTATATCCCTGCAGCCTGCTTGTTTTTCAATACTAATTAAAAAAAAAAACGAAGATGGCAAATAATTCCTTCCCCTTGCCCACACAAACACACACACAATTGCAGTGGAAGAGACCATAAATTGGTTGCAGGTGCCCAGCAAGACCTCAACTGTCACACTCTTTGAAATAAAAATAATGAAATATTTTTTTGGGTGAGGGTGGGTAGGAAACAGGCGGAACTTTTACTAAAAGGTAGTGGAGATTGTACAAACAGGTCTGTTCCTTATTTATGTAGGACTTTCAGGCCTATTACATGTCTACGAAGCACAGTTTGGGGTAGTGGTTAAGAGTGGTGGCCTCTAATCTGGAGAACTGGGTTTGATTCCTTACTCCTCCTCCACATGCAGGCAGCTGGGTGACCTTGAGCTTGTCACATTTCTCTCAGAGCTCTCTCAGCCTCACCTACCTCACGGGGTGTTTGTTGTGGGGAGAGGAAGGGAAGGCAATTGTAAGCCACTTTGAGACACATGAGGCCTGCTGGGTGACTTTGGGCCAGTCACAGTTCTCTCAGAGCTTTCTCAGTCCCACCTATCTCACAGGGTGTTTGTTGTGAGGAGAGGAAGGGAAGGTGATTGTAAGCCACTTTGAGACTCCTTCAGGTCGTGAAAATCAGGGGACAAAACCCAACTCTTCTTTTTTCATGTGAGTTTTTTCCCTCATCTCCACATGTGAGCTGGATCAATGTTTTTTGCTTGAGTTTCACAACACAGTTCATAAGAACGCTTGAGCCTTTGAACAACTCTGAAGCAGGAAATGATACATGGAAGCACTTTGGTTTTGAGACAGTCTTCTCTTCTCAGGTATGAGCTTTCGTGTGCATGATCACTTCCTCAGAGACAATGTCATGGAATGGAAGCAATCAGTTCATATTTATAGGTAGAGTGTGAGAGTAAATCAGCATTCAAACAATTCAAAACACTATCCATTCCCCCCAATAAAAATTTCCCCACTCCTCCACATGCAGTCAGTTGGATGACCTTGGGCTAGACACAGTCCTGTTAGAGCTGTTCTCACACAGCAGTTCTGTCAGAGCTCTCTCAGCTCCATCTACCTCACAAGGTGTCTGTTGTGAGGAGAGGAAGGTGTTGGTATGCCACTCTGGAACTCCTCCAGGTAGTGAGAAGTGGGGTATAAAAAAAACAAGACCTGAGCAAGGCTGTTAATAATAGGCTGTTTTGGAGGTCTTTAACTCTTTGGATTGCCATAGGTCTGAAGTGACCGCATTTCACATGCATATACATGGATTTCTTCTCTCGGGCATGCTGAATTGCAGTGGCCTCTATGTCAGTGGTCCCCAACCACCGGGCTGCAGCTCCCTCTCCCCACCCCACCCCCCCGCAGTGAGAAACTTCCCAGGCCGCAAGCAAATTGGCCACCAAAGCGGCTGATTAGCTTGCGTCCTGGCAAGCTTCTTTTTGGAGGGGGTGGGAGAGAAGCGTGGCCGCCGGCGCAAATGTGCATGCGCAGCAGGTCCGTGCATGCGTGTTTGCGCCATGCGCGGCCGCAAACATGCATGTGCGGACCTGCCACGCATGTGCACATGCGCAAAAATGCTGTGCATGCGCATTTGTGGCTGTGCATGGCGCAAGCGCGGGCCTGCTACGCATGCACTGCGCATGCGCAATGTCCGGATCGCCCTCCCCCCCACCGGTCCGCAGCCTGAAAAAGGTTGCGGATCGCTGCTCTACCTGGAAAAACCTTTAGATCAGTTGTTTCTTGGCGCCGTGACTTGCTGCTGGTACGTATATAGGTACAAGATTGTATAATGAAGGCTGTTAACTCAAGCATTTGCACGCGTAAAGTAGCACTAGAATCCTGAAACGGCTGTGCACATTTTTAGTACAGGTGTTGTTGATGGCTGAGTGACATATAAGGATGCCCTGCCAATCACAGTCCATAGTTCTTGGCATCCTAATTATGGCGGAATACGTTAGGGCAGGGGTAGTCAAACTGCGGCCCCCCCAGATGTCCATGGACTACAATTCCCAGGAGCCCCTGCCAGCAAATGCTGGCAGGGGCTTCTGGGAATTGTAGTCCATGGACATCTGGAGGGCCGCAGTTTGACTGCCCCTGCGTTAGGGCATCCTAAACAATTTTAGATTCCTTAAGGTAGAGAAAAGCAGGGTATAAAAACAACTCTTCCTCTCCTTAATACACATGGTCAAGACTGGTGCCTGGATAGGGGAAGATGGCAGCGACGCTGAGACGCGGAGATAAGTCTTTTTCCTCATTTTAAAGTATTGGGTTGTCTTATCTGACTGTTCTGATTGCCAAAAATAGCCTGACACATGGTCAAGAATCTGTTCCACATAATATATTTCTGGTAAGGCCTAGGAGGAGGAGCTGGTCTCATGGCTTAAGTGCCACTCAGTGCTCAACACCCACCCCTGAGTGCCTCCTCCAACTGGCAGGCCTGTCTGTCCAGCAGCCAGCCAATCACATTCTGTCCTCCACCCCTGACCACTCCTCCTCCTTCCACTTCAAGGCTCAGAGGCTGCAGATCCCTGCTTCATGAGAGCTGCCCCTGCCAGTGAAGACCCTGCCTGGGGGCCTCCAGCCGTTCCAGGTCCTGGGGTGGGAGGGAGAGGCCATCCACAGAGTTCTTCCACTCTAGTTTCTTCTATAACGTCCATCAATAAGAAATGAAAAGGCAGATGGTTTGCAGAGCAATTCCCCCAGAGACTTCCTTAGATGCCTACTCTGGTCTGTTTGATGGCACTTACTCCTGGGAAAGTGTTCTTGGGATTCTACTACTAATGCCATCCATTTATGTGCCCCTTGGTTTAATTCACTGGAAAAATAACCACTCTTTCAATAATAGCTGGGTAATTATAGTGTTCAAAGGCCTACACGGTCATGCTGTTCCGTTAATCATGTAAAGATATTTGCAGCCATCTCTAACTTAAAAAAAAAAGAAAACCCTTCATAAATGGAAATTTGTACTGTATGAGTACAACATCGCTGCATCAGTGAAGGGTAAACATTTGCTGTGGTGCGGCACAAATACTTCTGAGTGGCGCATATGCTAAATTTAGGCAGTACCACACTAAAGTCAACACCACAATATAGTGCCTGTTTGCTTTTCCTTGGGGCCCACTCTATCCAATGTCAAACATGTAAAAAATATGAGACGACACAAAAATGGGTGGGTGGGAGTTGTTTTTGTTGCACGCATGACTTTTGGAACCAAGGGCTCACACACGCAAAGCAGGAACGACACACACATTTTGCCAAAGTTGCCATTCTTCAGGGCAGAAAGCAGCTTGGGCTAACCCGAAGCAAACTTATGCATTTCACAATATGTGTCAGGTGAGAACTAGGAGGCCAGTTCCATCCTTCCTCTGGGCACAGTTCCCCGGTCAAAGAAAAGGTGCCTGGAGAAAGTGATCTGCAGGGACGCAAACCAAGTGTTATTTCCTCTGTCTGCCTGCCTAGTACACCTCCAACTGGAATTCCACATCTGCACATGCTTCTAGAATGCATGAGAATGGAAAGGGCTGAGTATCCCATCTGCCAATGCTCTGATTTTCCTCTCCTCTCAACTTCTACTGAATCTTGTGTACAGAGAAGAAAGCAGAGGTGCCCCCTTCTAAACCCATGGACTTCAGCTCTGTTTAGGACAGTACCACCAATGTGGGCACAGTCTCGTTATATTAGGGGAACCCGTTTTGTTTCTAAACCTATGTGCTGACTGCAGAGTAGGGTAAGGGAGTAAGAAACCGTAGAGTTTCGTTTCCACTGCCTTCACTGGGATGGAGGGCTTCCAGAAGGCCAAAGTTGCTATCTGATACCACCCAGCTCTTTTTTAGAGAGTCAGCTTGGTGTAGTGGTTAAGAGCAGCAGCTTCTAAACTGGCGAGCCGGATTTGATTCCCCAGTCTTTCACACGCAGCCAGCTGGGTGTCCTTGGGCTAGTCACAGCCCTCATAGTGCTGTTCTGACTGGGCAGTCCTGTCAGAGCTCTCGAAGCCCCACCCACCTCACAGGGTGTCTGTTGAGGCAATTGCAAGCCACTGTGAGATTCCTTCGGGTGGAGTATATAACCCGACTCTTTATTCTTCCTGGAATTCTGGGGGTGGGGAGTGCAGAAAAGGTCTTTAAGAACCTGAAAAATTGGTGGTGGTTGTTGGTTTTTTCTTCCTCTCCTTTATAATCTTTTTAACAGCCCTCAGTTTGCCAATTCTTAGAATTTTAGGAGAGGGGCTTGTAGAAATTGGAATTTGGGGAGGGAGCTCTGCAGGGGTGTGATGCCATACAATAAATCACAAGATGCCATAGTCCCATTGTATACGGCACTGGTCAGACCACACCAGGAGTACTGTGTGCAGTTCTGGAGGCCTCACTTCAAGAAGGGCGTAGATAAAATTGAAAGGGTACAGGGGAGAGCAACGAGGATGATCTGGGGCCAAGGGACCAAGCCCTATAAAGATAGGTTGAGGGACTTGGGAATGTTCAGCCTGGAGAAAAGGAGGCTGAGAGGGGACATGATAGCCCTCTTTAAGTATTTGAAAGGTTGTCACTTGGAGGAGGGCAGGATGCTGTTCCCGTTGGCTGCAGAGGAAAGGACGCGCAGTAATGGGTTTAAACTTCAAGTACAACGATATAGGCTAGATATCAGGAAAAAAAATTCACAGTCAGAGTAGTTCAGCAGTGGAATAGGCTGCCTAAGGAGGTGGTGAGCTCCCCCTCACTGGAAGTCTTCAAGCAAAGGTTGGATACACACTTTTCTTGGATGCTTCAGGATGCTTAGGGCTGATCCTGCGTTGAGCAGGGGGTTGGACTAGATGGCCTGTATGGCCCTTTCCAACTCTATGATTCTGTGATTCTGTGAAATAAATAATAAATCTTTATTTTCGAAGCCCTTCCCTCCTTAAAAAGCTCAGGGCGGGTAACAGCATAAAAGAGATAAATACAATTGCTCTATATGCTCGTGTATAAGCCTAGTCTTTCAGCACCTTTTTCACACTGAAAAAGCACTCCTCGGCTTATACGCGGGTATACATGGCAATTGAAATAAAAGCCTGCTCCAGCCAGCCAATCATTGCATTGCCTTTTGCATATGTGTACTGCAAGCTGAGCTTGCTCTGGCAGCTTGTAGGACATCAACAGGTTGACCGGGGGACTCTGATCTTTTTTTCCTTTTGCCTTCAATGGCAAGTTTGGTGTAGAGAGCCAGTTTGGTGTAGTGGTTAGGAGTGCAGACTTCTAATCTGGCAAGCCAGGTTCGATTCTGCGCTCCCCCAAATGCAGCCAGCTGGGTGACCTTGGGCTCGCCACAGCACTGATAAATCTATTCTGACCAAGCAGTAATATCAGGGCTCTCTCAGCCTCACCCACCCCACAGGGTGTCTGTTGTGGGGAGAGGAATGGGAAGGCGACTGTAAGCCGCTCTGAGCCTCCTTCGGGTAGGGAAAAGCGGCATATAAGAACCAACTCTTCTTCTTCTTCTTCAAAAGGAATGGCAGTGCTGGATGGGAGAGCCTTTGACGATGGAGCATTTCCCACCCTTGGCTTATATGCAAGTCAATAAATTTGCCCAGATTTTGTGGTAAAATTAGGTGCCTTGGCTTATATGTATATACGGTATATAACAGCCACCAGTGAACTAATTTAAACGGGGGAAGCGAGTCAAATCCTTAGAGGGCAGATCTTCCCTATTTCAGCAGTGAGACCAGCACTTCTGGAAGGGTTTAAACCATAGCCGGGCGGAACAGCTCCATCTTTCAGACCCTGCAGAACTGGTTAATGTCCCCAACGGCCAATCCATTGTCAAGCTATTTCCTCCAGGAGTTACACTAAAAAGAAAAAAATTGGAACACAATGCCATACCACTAGAACAGGGGTAGTCAAACTGCGGTCCTCCAGATGTCCATGGACTACAATTCCCAGGAGCCCTTGCCAGCATTCGCTGGCGAATGCTGGCAAGGGCTTCTGGGAATTGTAGTCCATGGACATCTGGAGGACCGCAGTTTGACTACCCCTGCACTAGAACTTCTTCATTTTCTTTTAATGCTGATAAATACTGGTACAAAAATGACAAGAGTTTCAATAAATGCTAAATAAAAACATGGAAGGTTGTCAATACCGGCCATAGCCTTCTTTTCCGAAAGCTTTTGTCATTTGTGTCCAGGGCAGAATGATTGGTATTAGGACTGTAGCTTCTTTTGAAACCTATCATAGAAAGGATACTTGTCGCTGAAGAAATTCATTCCAGAAAGTGTTTGTAGAACTGGGGTCGTCAACCTGTGGTTCTCCAGATGTCCATGGACTACAATTTCCATGAGCCCCTGCCTGTGCTTGCTGGCAGGGGCTCATGGAAATTGTAGTCCATGAACATCTGGAGGACCACAGGTTGACTACTCCTGATTTATAGAACCGGGGAATGCTCATTCAAGTATTCTGCCTGTTGACCAGCATTAAAAGAAAATGAGGAAATTCTAATGATGCGGTTTTGTCCCAGGGTTTTTTTTTTTATTAGAGTAACTTTTATACTTTGCTTACGTTTCCTCCAAGGGAATTGATCTCTGCAGTCTGGATATCAATTGTAATTTTGGGAGATTTCCAGGCCTCACCTGGAGTTTAACGACCCTACTCTGGAGCTAGCACTGTTTGATAATTTCCTTTCCAACTCCTTTGCCTTGGACATGAGGAACACATGCATGTTGAAAGCATGAGCCCAATTAGAAATGTTCAGGTGCATCCCATTTAACGTCACCTGTTGATTTAATTTGCTGGTTGGTCATCTTGACTATTATGTGATGCATTTGTGACCTGGAACACATGCCGTTCAACCGGGTTGTAAGCTCTAGTGTCGCGTTTGAAGATCGAGCCTGAGGTCCAAGGAAGGATTGTAAGCCTGAGAGCACGAATGGCCAGGGCGTGGGCGGATCCCATCTCCCAGTCAGTTCAAAGTGAAACTCACCAATAGCATGTGCTGGCGGAGAAGATCTATTGTTCTGTATTGTATATAAGTTGGAGTTGTGGGTGGGTTTTCCCCAGTTCAGTTTTGCCTCTTATACCTTTCAGCTGGGGTCGTAACCAAGAGTTGAATGAGCTCCCAGTGTCCTGTAGCATTTCTGCACTGGAGATTTCGTCCCGGGCTGCAGGCTACAGTTTGAGCTGGGGCAGGCTACCACACCTCTTCCTGCTCCTGCATGGTGGTGCATTTGGCCTGGGGCACCTGGTCCTGGATTTCTGCTCCTGCACAGGAATTGAAGCAGTGAAATTCCCAGTGCAGAAATGGTCCTGGTCTCTGGACCCATGGATCTAACATCCAATATAGCAGCGTAGCAAGTAGAAGAAGAGTTGGTTCTTATATGCCACTTTTCTCTACCCAAAGGAGGCTCAAAGCGGCTTACATTTGCCTTCCCTTTCCTCTCCCCACAACAGATCCCCTGTGATGTGGGTGAGGCTGAGAGAGCCCTGTTATCACTGCTCAGACAGAAGAGCCCAAGGTCACCCAGTTGGCTGCATGTGGGGGAGTGCAGAATCGAACCCGGCATGCCAGATTAGAAGTCTGCATTCCTAACCACTACATCAAACTGGCTCTCAAGTATAGCATGAAAGTTGGGTGGGCCAATAAATAAAATTCAAGAGCATCTTAGTTATGTGTACTGCAAAATAGACAGGATTAGATGGGACAGTTTAACATGAGCAAGATTTTCGGACACACACACACATAATGTAAGAATAAAAAATAAAATATTGCCAGGATATGAAAATTCACTACAATGTCTGGTACAAACATCTGTACGGGCAGGGAGTCAAACCATTAAACTCTGGGGCAGGCTTCTGGTCCAGCTGTTATACAAGTTGCAGAGATTTGGTTCCGTTTCAAACAGATAAAAGTTCAATGGCTGGTTCGCATAGCACATGATGAGCCGCTAGATCTTTGGTTCATACTGGGGGAAAAAATAATCTATGATACGCCTTTGCGAAAAAGCATGGCAAGCTACTTGTTCTAATTTTATACAGATTCAGCACTCTTCCAAATCCCATGGCTTCTTGCTGGGATTGAACAGTGGGTAATAAACAGCTGCAAAAGATGGGGGTGGTGTTCCAAAACCCGGAATTGTTGGCGGGGAAAATCATTTCCCTAGCAATCAAGCAACAAAATGGAGTTACTGGTGAAATGGAATCATGTCTATTTATTACCTCCTATTTTGTTTCTTGGATAGTGGCTTTTAATTTTTTTTTTCCCCATGGGTCTAGCAGAAGGGTTTCTAGTCTTCATCAGCATCCAGTTTCAGAGCAATCTGCAGTGGGAATGGCCTCTTTTAGACCTGTTGACTTCTTTAGTAAAGGTAAAGGTATCCCCTGTGCAAGCACCGAGTCATGCCTGACCCTTGGGGTGACGCCCTCTAGCGTTTTCATGGCAGACTCAATACGGGGTGGTTTGCCAGTGCCTTCCCCAGTCATTACCGTTTACCCCCCAGCAAGCTGGGTACTCATTTTACTGACCTCGGAAGGATGGAAGGCTGAGTCAACCTTGAGCCGGCTGCTGGGATCGAACTTCCAGCCTCATGGGCAGAGCTTTCAGATGGCTGCCTTACCACTCTGCGCCACAAGAGGCTCTTGTTGACTTCTTTAGGATTGATTAATCAAGCCATTCCAAATTCAATCTGAAAAGAGGGCCATAAGACTCTTCCCACAGACCATTTTTCGTCAGAACCCGTTCACTTAAATTTGAATGTCGAGTTTCCTGTATAATCCGCTATCTCCTATTGGAAAACCTGGCAGGCCTTCATTAAATGTTTTGTTGATGGTTGAAAATGTGCCCCTTTCTCTCCTTGATTGATTGGAATGTCATCAGAAGGATGGACCAGCCATTCACAAGAATTTGGTATAGAAAAATTTCCTGGGCATCCCTGTTTTGAATGTAATTGTCTACCGTGACTCTTTCTCTCAATGGGCAAAAAGGGAGGCATACTAACCAGTGGAAAATATGAAATGACAATCCATGTGAAATACCTATTTGCATACGAAATGAATATTGGGAGGCTGAGTTTTACATAAAAGAAGATGATGAGCCAGTGCGGTGTAGTGATTAAGAGTGGCAGCCTCTAATCTGGCAAGCCGGGTTTGATACCCCGCTCCTCCACATACAGCCAGCTGGGTGACCTTGGGCTTGCCACAGAACTGATAAAGCAGTGATATCAGGGCTTTCAGGCTCACCTACCTCACAGGGTGTCTGTTGTGGGGAGAGGAAGGGAAGACCTTTGTAAGCTGCTTTGAGATGCCTTCAGGCAGTGAAAATTGGGGTATAAAAACCAACTCTTCTTATTGTACCCCACTTTTCTCTACCCGAAGGAATCTCAGAGCGGTTTACAAATGTCTTTCCTTTCCTTTCCCCACAACAGGCACAACAGGCACCCCACAACAGGCACCCTACTGGTGAGGCTGAGAAAACCCTGAATTACTGCTCAATAAGAACAGCTCTATCTGAACTGTGACGAGCCCAAGGTGACCCAGCTGGCTGCATATGGAGGAGCAGGGAATCAAACCTGACTCGCCAGAATAGAAGCCGCTGCTCTTAACCACTCCACCATGCTGGCTTACTGGCTTCTTCTTTTATGTACAATTCAGCCTCCCAATATTCATTTTGTATGCGAATGGGTATTGACATTCTATATAGTTGGAGCTGAGAGAGTTCTAAGAGAACTGCTCTGTGATAACAACCCTAAGAGAACAGTGACTGGCCCAAGATGACCCTGCTGGCTGCATGTGGTGGAGTGGAGAATCAAACCTGGTTCTCCAGATTAGAGACTGTTGCAATTAAGCACTACCCCACGCTGGCATACACCGGTATGCAAATGAATTCTGCTGAATATTACTTTTTGCCTTTTCTCCCCGGCCTAGCTTACTTCCAGCACTGGATTTAGTTGGGTAACCAAGAATCCAGTTTGGGGAATGAGAGGTATGGTAGAGAAAATGGAAGGTTCAGCTTCCATTCAATGTCAAAAAACAGACCTGTTTGTTTGCTTGTTTGTTTGATTGATTTGTGTACTGCCCTCCCCTAAGGCTCTGGGCAGTTCAGATGGAATGAAAAACAAAGAACAACACATTGAACTCTGTGACTATATCAAATAAATGCAACAGCAATAAACAGCGAAAATAACATCCAACAATAACAGTAACGATGGTTGGTCAATGTATGGGTACGAGGGAGAGAGGTTCAGGGACCCAGTCGCTGTTTGGCTTCGGTCGACCTCAACCAAATGCCTGACGGAGGAGCTCCCTTTTGCAGGCCCTGTGGAACTCAGCCTCTCCTACTGTTTTAGTTCTGTTAGGGCCCTGATCTCCTCTGGGAACTCATTCCACCAGGTGGGGGCCAGGACAAAGAAGGCTCTGGCCCTGGTTGAGGACAAGCAGACTTCCTTGGGGCCAGGGATTACTAGCTGCTTGGTGGTGACAGAGCACAGAAGTCTTTGAGGAGCATAGGCAGAGAGGCAGTCCCTCAGGTACACTGGGCCCAGACCACATATGGCCTCAAAGGTAAACGTTACCTTAAGCCTGATCCGGAATTCAACTAGTAGCCAGTGCAATTGTTGGAGAACAGGCTGGATGTGGGACCTCCATGGTGTTGCTGTGAGGACCATGGCTGCTGCATTCGCTACCGGCTGTAGTTTCTGGGTCAGAGTTAAGGGTTGTCCTGTGTAGAGTTAGTTGGAGAAGTCTAGTCTAGAGGTGACTGTCACGTGGATCACTGTGGTTAGATGTTTCGGGGCCAAGAAGGAGCTCGTAGTTTGGCTTGGCGAAGGTGGTAGAATGCCAGCCATGCTATTCTTGTGACCTGGGCTTCCATTGAGAGGGAAGCATCCAGGATCACGTCCTGGTTCCTGGAGGAGCAAGCTACACACTGTCTAGATTGAGCAAACATGTTTCCTCACTTGGACACTTCCTACCTTGCCATAGGACCTCTGTTTTTGAAGGATTGAGCTTCAGATGAATCTGCTTGAGCCACCTTATCACTGCTTCCAGGCAGCTGGCTAATGTTTCTGGGGGAGGCTCAGGGTTGTCATCCATCATGAAAAACAGCTGGCTGTCATCTGCATATTGGTGACATCCCAGCTCGAACTTCCATACCAGCTGGGCAAGAGGGCGCATGAAGATGTTAAATAAGATTGGAGACAGGACTGCTCCTTGACTCTGCATGTAAGTTGGTGGTAGCTTGAGGATCTCTCTCCTATTGCTACCCTCTGTCTGCAGCCTCGGAGAAAGGAGATTAGCCATTGAAGGGCTGTCCCCCGTATTCTGGCATCAGTAAAGGGGTGAGCTAGAATCTCATGGTCGAACACTGCTGAAAGGTCTAATAGTACAAACAGTGTTGACCTACCTCAGTCCAACTGGTGATGGAGGTCATCCATCAGGGTGACTAGCCCTGTTTCTACCCTATGGCCAGGCAGGAAACCTGACTGGGATGGGTCCAGGAATGAAGCTTCTCCAGGAATGCTCATATTTGGTCCGCAACAGCCCTTTCAACCATTTTCCCCAGGAACGCTAGGTGTGAAACAGGCTGGTTGTTGTCCAGCTCTCGCTGGTCTAGAGATGGTTTTTTCAGCAGTGGGCCAACCACTGCTTTTAGTCCCTCCGGGAATTCTCCCATTGTGAGAGAAAGGTTGACTATCTCCTGGAGGAGGCCCCTTATTCTTATATCTGGTGTTTTTAGCAGTCATGACGGGGTCAACTGACATGATCCATTCCCCTCTTCTTGAAAAGTTCAATCACTTTTTGGAAATCATAAGAAGAACCTACAAGAAGACTCTCATAATGGGTGATGAATTATGGGAACACCATCTATCTTCTATCTCCTCTTTCTATTGATGGTGCACTAGAGCAGGGATAGTCCACCTGTGGTCCTCCAGATGTCCATGGACTACAATTCCCATGAGCCTTTGCCAGCCTTTGCTGGCAGGGGATCATGGGAATTGTAGTCCATGGACATCTGGAGGACCACAGGTTGACTACCCCTGGACTAGAGGTACAGTGAGCAATTTCAGTTTTTTCAATCCCACTCCTCGTTGTTCTGTATGAGAAGGAATGGGATACCGCTGTTTGTTCATGTCATCATTTTAATGAGTATCCTCTAGGGCAGCCTTCAAGAAACCCCCAAAGTGGAGTGAATGTGCAAAATATGGTTGGGAAGCATAGTTGTGAACATGCCCTCCTGCCTCCTCCTTTCCCACCCTCTCCAGGCCCATCACTGACCATTTTGAGAGGGGTGGGTAGATCAACAGGTCCATGTATGGTCATTTCACCCACTAAATGTTGAACAAATGTTAAATATATATAAAAAACTAACTACCACCCATTCAGAAAACCCTTCCAGGGTCATCAAGAAACCACAAGGTTTCACGAAACCCTTGAGATCTCAGCATCTATGTTCGCTATCTGCCTCTTCACTCTCCATTCATATTGTCCTTTTTATACTGAAGTCTTCATGAAGTAGACTAAAGATCAGAAATTCATCCCCAACCCCCCACCCCAATCCAATAACTCTTCCCTAAGGCTTGAAAAAGTGGAAGGCAGAAATGTCCTGAAATATTCCTTCTCAAGGCTTCAAGTCAACTGATGACTAATATGGAAATCTACTGAGTGTCTTTCTTTTGCACTGGTAGAGTAGCTAGTGATTTTCCTCCTTGTATGAGAGAAGTGGCAACTTTATTTTACACCTGTTCCAAATGATGTCATCTTCAGATGGGACAAATGTTGTTTCCTAGAGCTGCTGTGTCAACTATTCCGTTCTGCAGCCTTCCAAATAATCCACCTACAATTTGTGCACCGCTCATGATGGACCTTTGAATGCGTTTTATGCGCCTCCAGAATGTGTTGCAAGCTATTTCCATAATGATGATATGTGCTCTACTCCCCCCAAATCAAAGAAACACCAAAGGAGAATGGGCAGACTAAATATACTCCACGAACGGACAACTCTGGTCTTAAGGGAGTTCTCCAGGGGAAAATCCAATGGCATGGAATCTGGAAGCGTCTTTACTTCAGTAAGCCCAATTGCAACCTCATTTTGGGTTGTCCTCCCCCTTGCTGTTGTTATTCTGTACACTTTTCAGTGCATGCTGATTCCAACACGGCTTTGGGAGGGCTGTATGGTCAAAATGGAAATACATATTAACAAAACATTCATATGAGAGGCAGCCTTTGGTATTCACTGGAAGTAAACTGAGGAACTTTGTGATGGTCACCACCTCTAGTAATAAAGCCTGCCGCGTGTATTGGATGAAGTGATGTTGGTGTCATGGAATGTTCATGAACATTCAGTCTCTTGATGAAGGTGGCCAATCTTACAAGGTTGGTGACGTTCTGAGCTTCATGGGTTGAAGGAAGAACCCTCAATATGGACAGGAAGGGCTACATGGGCAAAGTTTGGAGAATGAAAGGTATGAAGATGTAGGGAAGCTAACGGGCAAAGAGCTAATGGAAAAGGAATGTGCTCAAGTATAGGTTGCTTGCTGTTGGAAGGGGCATCACGGCAGAGATTTGAGGGAAAGGAGGAACCAAAAATTGAGAAAATGACTAATAATGGAGTATGGCTGCTTCAAAGGGCATAAGGGCAAGAATAGGTAGTATTGACAGGAAGTGGGACAGATAGGAGTGCTGGGCAGGCAGGAAGTGAGGTTAACACCCATCGAAACACAAAAGGCTAGGAAACAGGACATGATAGATTAGGGCATTAGGGCAAGAAGTGGGGCTGAATAGCTACTTCATAAGGGGGAACAGATATGAAATGACAGAGGACAAGAATACAAGTAAGAGACTGTAAAATACCAAGGGAAGAGATGAAAATAATATAATATTGTCCAATCTACTCTCTGGGACTTTTCTGTGTGCTTAATTTGCATAGAATGGGAAATTCCACCAGGATCTTTCCCCCGATATTTCAGAAATATGATGCGGAAATGCTAGCCTTCAAAATGTGGACCAAATAGATGACAATGGCATTAAAACAGCTCTTGGGGAGTTGTATAGAAATGGCCAAACTTATTTATAACAGACAGGATCTTTTCTTAGTGCAGTGACTCAAGCACAGTAAACATGAGTATGTACCAAAAGAGAATATACCCAGTGGAAGGAGGCCCAACTGAATAAGTCAGCAATAATTCACTAGTATTTACTGTGCTTGAGTCACTGGGCTAAGTAAAGATTATGTTTACTATAAATACCCCCCCTTTAAAGGGCCATTTTAATATATAGTTGCTGATTTAATAAATTTGTATTTCATAGTTGATTGTACACATATATATCTTTATGTTTTAGTGAGGGAGAACTCCTATGCTTGACTCTTAACTGCTCAAGAGGCACTTGCAAGCACTCAATGGAATGTTCACAAACAGCGCATGTTTCACAAGACAGAAGTGACATCTTCCTGTCTTTGAAAGCCACAGCCCTTTCCCAAGAGTGGGCAGAAACCACTGGGGAATAGCCGCTCCTGCGCATTTAATAGCAACCCACGGTGCAGAAACTCAGGCAGTGGCTGTTTCTTGACAGAGAAGAACAGGAAGGAAAAAGAATCGCTTGCTAAATTTTCATGTGTTTAGCTTTATTAAGGTAATAAGGTGCAAGCACCGAGTCATGTCTGACCCTTGGGGTGACGCCCTCCAGCGTTTTCTTGGCAGACTCAATACAGGGTGGTTTGCCATTCCCTTCCCCAGTCATTACTGTTCCCCCCCCCCCCAGCAAGCTGGGTACTCATTTTACCGACCTCAGAAGGATGGAAAGCTGAGTCAACCTTGAGCCGGCTGCTGGGATTGAACTCCCAGCCTCATGGTCAGAGCTTCAGACAGCATGTTGGCTGCCTTACCACCCTGCGCCACAAGAGGTTCATCTTAGCATTATTAGTTGCTATTAAAGGCACTGAACCCAATCCAGTTGGAAAAGATGTCATTGTTGTATTGAATGAATAGTGGGCAACAGGTTTGGAGGAGAGAGCACCTCTTACATCATGAGCTGGCTCACCTAAATAATTTCCTACCCAATTCTCTCTTTTGACAGCAGCTATATCCTATACTAGATGCCTTTGAATTATGGTGTCGGAGACGAATGCTGCGAATACCATGGACAGCCAACAAGATAGTTTTAGAGGGGAGCAAACCAACTATGTCATTAGAAGGGAAGATATTACGGCTGAAGCTCACTTACTTTGGACACATCATGCGATCGGACTCGTTAGAAAAATCATTAATGCTCAGCATGGTCAGCGGCAAAAGGAAACGTGGTCGCCAAAGGATCTGCTGGCTCGACATGATCAAAGCCAACACAGGGATGACCACGAACCAACTAAAAGAAGCAGTCAGAGACAGGGGCGCATGGTGAAGACTTTCCTATAGAATCGCCGAGGGTCGGACATGACTGAATGGATAACATCATCATCATCATATCCTAGACTGCCCTAACTTGGATAGGCCAAGCTGGCCTAATCCCATCAGACATCGGAAGCTAAGCAGGGTCAGCCCTGGGAGACCTCTGTGATTTACCAGGGCTGCGATGCAGAGGCAGGCAATGGCAAACCACCTATAAATGTCTCTTTTCCTGAAAACCATATGGGGTCTCCTTAAGTTAGCTGTGACGTGGACCTTTTCTGCACCAGAGGCTCCACCGAGTTACAGACCAGAGTTTAAACCAGGGCAGGTTGCCCCGCCTCTTCCTGCTCCTGCAAGGGGGGGGGCATTTGGCCCATGCACCTCGTCTGCCTCCCATTTGTGCTCCCACATGGGAGCCGGGGGAGCAAAGCTCCCAGTGTGGAAATAGTCTTGGTCTTTCCACCACCATCATCAGCGTCTGGGCAGATCCTTATCCTGGATGCATTAGTCTGATCCTACATTGAGCAGGGGGTTGGACTAGAGCAGGGGTAGTCAAACTGCGGCCCTCCAGATGTCCACGGACTACAATTCCCAGAAGCCCCTGCCAGCATTCGCTGGCAGGGGCTCCTGGGAATTGTAGTCCATGGACATCTGGAGGGCCGCAGTTTGACTACCCCTGGACTAGAGGTCCTGCATGGTCCCTTCCAACTCTGTGATTCTGTATCCTACAGCAGGAGTCTGCAGTGAGTGCCCACTCTGAAGTACCTACCTTTGTACTAGGAGGGTGTTTGGCTTGTGACTTTCCAGTGTTTACTCTTTGACCTTTTAATTTTTTTTAATATATAGAAGTTACAGGAAAAGAACAGAAAGTAGTCTTTGGTTTACCATATTTGTTAACTTTGCCGTCACGACAAGTTCTCTTAAGCGTCTCACACCATAGGTCCATCTGCGGTTCATGCTGTTGTTGACATCCGGAAGCTATAATGAGTCTTGCTGCCGGCATAGCATGGAAGTAGAATTCCGCACCTTCTTTAGGAAGACCTGCAGGAAAAACACTCAACAGCATACATTTTGGTTCAAAGGCAAATTTACATTTAAATAAGGTTTGTAGTTCGTCACGTGCTTTTATCCAGAATTTTTAAACTTGCTTACAATTCCACCACATGTGAAAAAAAGATCCATTCGTCTCGTGACATTTCCAACATTTACCATCAGTTTGGTTGGACGTTTTACTTATAAACTTGGGGGTTAGATGCCATCTGAAAAAGAACATTTTATACCAGTTTTCTTGCAAGGCCTGGCATTTGGTTCATCTGACGGTTTTGTACCATAGGTCTTCCCAATCTTCTATCATGATTGGCTCACCAAGGTTTTGCATCTATTTCACCATGCACTTTTTAACTTGTTTGGCCTCAGTTTCATGTGTAAGAAGAAGTTTATATATTCTGCCCCAAAGATGTGGCTTATCTTGCATGATCAGTTTTTCGAATTCAGATTGTTCTCCGAGTTTTCCGTGAGAATCTTTCAGCTCTCCTTTCATCTTCGACACCCATTTCATATATGTGAACCAGTCCACTGTTTTCCCTTCTTGTTAGATTGTTTCCCAGTTTTCATTTCCCGTCCGTCGTCCACTGAACCTTGAATGCGAAAAAATTTCACGGTTCTGTCTTTTAGCCTTCTTTCCAAAATAGCTTTGAGTGGAGATACAGTTGGGCTTATTCTTTTCTTGGACTTATTTGAGATTGTCAAAAAGCTGTTTCTCTATAGTTGCAGTTGACCAGCCCTTTATGGTTGGGAGCTTTGGCGCCCGAAGCGGCCGGTTGCTCCCGACGCAGCCAGTGCCACGCCATGGGGGGGGGGGAGAGGAGGCGCGGATGTCGGAGCAACTGTGGTGTGTGCGCCTAACAGCACACCGACACCCACGCTTTCCCTCTGCCCCCTTGGGGTGGCACTGGCTGAGTCAAGAGTGACCGGCTGCTTTGGGCGCCTAAGCACTCAACCCTACCCTTGACCTTTGTTCTTTTTCGTGTGGCCACATTAGCCCATGCAACTCTTGTGCCGAGCCTTTTTGTACAAATATTGTGCCGAGCCTTTTTTACCATCTTCTTGCCCAGACTTTTGATTCAATCTGTAATCCAAGTCATACATATATACATACAGTTTTATTACGGTCATAGACCAGCATAAGAAACATCCATTAAAACCAGGAATTAAAACATCTTAAAATATAGAGAATACAAAAGGTAGAAAATACAAAAGGTAGATAGACACAGCTGTCCAGATGTCCAGAGTCAGAACTGCCCATTGATAATATAAGTTAATGTTAGGCACGCCCATTCTTCCTCTTGTAGTACTTTAAAGGCAATTTATGGTCTTTTGTTATTCCATATGAATTCATTAATATGGCTTTGCCTCTTATCCAAAATCTTCTCTTTCAGCTCGAATGGAATAGAAAGTTTGGAATAGAAAGTTCAAACGTGGAAGAATGTTCATCTTAACTATGGCTATCCTTGGAGCCGCCATTTTACCAAGGCACCCACTACTCTTAGCATTCCAGTTGTGCCTGCAGACTCATCAAGGTTGAAGGCTTCTTGATCTCATTCACTCAGACACTCCCAATAGAATGGGATGGTGCCGGCAGGGGCTCATGGAAATTGTAGTCCATGGACATCTGGAGAGTCACAATTTGGCCAATCCTACTCTCTTCCTGTAGCTTTCGGGGGGTATTTTACACCCCCCCATTACAACTATGTGATTAAGGCAAGATTCTGTCTTCTTGTCCCAAACTGAAGTCTGGTAATTGGTTACATTAAATAATCACCAATCAAGATCTGTGATTCTACTAGGGTTGCCAACTCTGGGTTGGGAACTACCTGGAGCCATTCAGCACACCATAAATTTAGCATGATACTTACCCTCCAAAGACACTATATCCTGGGTACTCCACATGACGTCGCCAACTCCCCATGTCCGGCCAGCAAACTTCACACCAAATCTGCCATTTTAAAGCACAGATTGGTGAATTCCAAAAAGTGTATTCACCAACCTAAAAAGCGCTTTCCCCCAGCGGACAACCAGCAGACTACACACCAAAGAAATGTATGGAGGCAAAGAAGCACTATCTCTGCCTCCTCAATGTCTCCCACTCGCACCCACCTCCCTCACCCTTCTTCCGGAGACAGGATTATTTTTTTTAAGCAAACTGTCTGGAGCAATGAATAGGTGTACAAGTGTGCAGGCAAAGTCAAAAATAATTTTTCCCAAAGTTGTTACACAAAGCATGCCTCTCTAAAGTCCCCCCTCCAAACTCAGGAATGAGATTAATTTTTTAAAGATTCAGGACTCATGATTCCATAAGGGATGGCATTATAAAAAGCAATGTGCATCTATGACTTGTCCTTGAATCACCATCTATGATTAGATGCATAGGTGTTTCAACAGAGAACTATTAATTTAAAACATTGGCAGGCATCATGGGACCATTAAAAAAGGAGAAAGGGGATTGGCTGCCTGGCTTGATTGACAGGCAAGAGAGTCACAGATAAACCACATTGCTCTCTTCCGCCATTTCCAGCAGCACTTGTGGAGGGTAAGAAATGCAAAAAAGTAATAGACTACAGCGAGATGGCAAGAAGGTGAGGAATGGCCAGAGGCATGATAATATTTAGCACTACAACATTCAGCTGGCATAGCACTATTTTTTGGAATGTGTGAAAATGCCCCTAGAGATGTTGGTGGTGGAACCAGGAGTGGGTGGGATTTGGGGTGGGAGGGACCTCAGTGCTGTATAATGCTATTAAACCCATTCTCCGAAGCCGCCATTTTATCCAGGGGAACTGATCTCTTTAGTCTGGAGATGCCCGGTATTTCCAGGAGATCCCTAGATTTCATTGCTGGACTGGGATCCCTAGATTCCAGCAACAGGTATCTAACAGCTTTACTGAAAGTCTGAGAGCTTGTTTCCAAACATGAATCCAGAGGTAAATATTACGAGCAAGAAAATAGCCCGAGGGTTCTTTTATCAATTGTTTGGAATACTGTGTGGATTAATTACAAGGAATTACGTTCGTTTCTCTCCCCACTTCCCATCCTTGTTAAGTTCTTCAAAATGACACAAGAGATTGTGGAATTCTTCTTGCAATGGGTATGGAAGCTTTTCTTAGAGAGCATAAAAGTTCCCACTGCATGTGGAAAATATCAGACACCAACCGCACGTTTATAGTCTTTATGTAAATAGCTAGTCTCCATTTCCAGCCCTCGTACCATACAAAGTAATATCACTGCAAGTGCAGAGATCTGCAAAAGTCAAGTGATACCTTGGGAATTTGAGCTGAACTTGTAAAACCCGCTTTGGACAAAACCATAAAAGTTTAAAAAGAAATGTTGCATCGTTTTGTTCCTTAAATGTCGCAGTAATTTCAGTAAGTGCATCTTGGCAGAAGAAAGGACACATCATTAGTTTCTTTTCCTGGTTGCTTTGTTCCACACAACTCGCCTTGACAGGACAACAAATAGACCTTCCATCTGTACACATTTATTAGTGAATTTTACCAGCGGAGATCAAGGGGAAAGAGGCTCATCGCAAGATCTGCAAGTCCACATCTGTGAATTTTACTGCCTGCCTTTTATATCCGGAGCATCCAACAAAAGGTTTAGGAAATATCCACATAAGATCTAATTATAATAATTTGACATTTTTGGATGGAGGTCATTTGCTGCCAGCATAAACAGTTGTCAGACATTTATGGAGTACAGCTAGTACACTGCCCAGGACCTTCAGTGGAAGATCTTGTTGAACTATTTAATTTTAGTAATTACAATACAGAAGAAGGAAATTTCTGGGCCACAGCTGTATCCAGAGATGATTAAATCCTAGCCTGCCATGTGACTTTCTAGTGGCAAGACTGGTTCAACTTGAGTTTCCTCCAGCAAGAAACCTGCCCTGCTGGATTATCAGCTCACATTTTTTTTGGTTTTGGGTTTTGCCAGCAGGTTGCAGGGTTTCATGAATCCCTTTGGCTTCTTGACAGCCCTGGAAGGGTTTTCCCAAACAGGTGAGAGTTAAGTTTTAATATATTTTTCAAAATTTGTTAAACATTTCTCAGGTGATATGACCATATATGGTCATGTTGACCCACCCACCCTCCCCAAATGGCCAATGATGGGCCTGGAGAGGGGAGGGAGAGGAGCATGTACACAGCTCTGCTTCATATTCTGCACAATTGAGCCACTTCTGAGGTTTCTCAAAACCTGAAGAATGTTTCGGGGGGATATCAATAGTAAAAAAGTTGAGAAAGGCTGCTGTAGAGTTATCAAGGCAAGAGATGTTCCAAGGGGGTCTGCCATTGCCTAACTCTGTATGACAGCCCTGGACATCTTGGGTGATCTCCCATCCAAGTACTCACCAGAGGTGACCCTGCTTAGTTGCTGAGATCTGACATTGGCTAACATGGGCTATCCAGACCAAGGCCACAGTTTGTCCTACAAAGAGAGTTTGGACTGCTGTCTTAAGAACCATTTACTGGGAGTAAGCTCCACTGAATAACACGAGACTTCCTCTGAACAGGTCTGCTCAGAACCCCTCTGGTGTTCTTGCAGACCCATAGGGTCCCACAGACCCCTGGTTGGGAATTCCTGCTCTACAGGTTTCACCCCCCCATTCTCCAGAAATTTCCTAACTTGAAGCTGTTAGCCCTACACTAGATTTTTAATTATTTTTGCCACATCAGACTAACATGGTGATCCCTTTGCAGTGATTATTTGCTAGGGATGTTAATAGGTTTGTCGTAATCCCCAGGTCTCCTTGTGGAAGCGAAGAACGCCTCCCTTCCCCTTTTGCCTTCAACCTTTCTTGCTTTCACATCAAACAATTGCTCTGACTCCAAGACCTTCCAGCGTGAACGTCCCTTCCCTTGCAGAGCGCTACTTGCATTTGGTGGAAAACGCCCCAGACGATATTGCACCCATATGTGCATTTTTTCCATTCTCATTAAGTTTATAAAACTCTCAAATTTAGACCATCTGTCCAGTAAATGGTTCTGAATGGCACCGAGATGAGAGAAGTTCTCCCCGCCCCCGTTTTGATAAAAGTGGTCAGAAAACCAGAGCAAAGTAAATGTTTTCTTGTCAGACTGACTTCCAACCATGATGGATTAACTGTTATTTCGATGTGTCTTGGGAATCTAATCTTTTTTTAAAAGTGTGTATGTGTGTGTGGGGGGGGGGGGATGCCCCCTCTAGATATGCAGCCTTGAAAACAAGCCAGTATAAATGCAAAGCATTTCTAAGAAAAGAGAAAGGGGAGATTATGCAACATTGTGTCCTGCGTTGATTTTATTTCTTTCATTTATACCCTGCTTTTCTTTCTAGTGGGGGCTCAATACAGCTTTTATCATTTTCCTGTTTTCCACGGAGGACATTTGTCCTTCAACTTTTAAGGGCATGTGGGTGTGGAATGTGTCACAGCTTGGTTTTATGATGTTCATACCCTTGCTGAAAAAATTGTGCAAGATAATTTTATTTGTATTTATTTATTCTTTCGATTTCTATCCCACCACTTCCCATTGACTTGTAGCAAGTTACATAAAACAGATAAAAATCCCAATAAAACTGATCAAAACTCTTTAACAAGCATAAAACGCAAGAAAGCGGCATAGTCTCCATTCCTCCCCCATCTTCAGCCAATCGCCACAGGGTGGGGTTTGCATGATGGCTGGAGGAGGTGAAAAACCATAGACAGCTAAAGGAAAACTCCGAAGAAGCTTCGTGCAGGATTCAACTTAGGCTTGCTCAAACAAGTAAGCAGTGTGCAACATTTTGAAAAATAAGTGTAAGTGATTTGAGACCATACCCCACAAAATTCCAAACCAGGACTGCATGTAACTGATATTTTTTTATAGATTTCATGGAGGACAAGTCTATCAGTGGCTGCTAGATATGGTTATAAAGGGAAACCTCCACATTTGCCTGCCATTCCTCCCTCCCTCCCTCCCCTCCATCCATCCATCCATCCTCCCACCCACCCACCCAACCACCCACCCATCCATCTTTCCATCTTCCATCATCTATTAATCTTATTTCAGAGGCAATCATTATTGGCCTCTATGCCCTGTTGTTGTGGGTAGAGATTATGTTGGCACTTTTGGATTATACTCAGTCCTAGGTTCTTCCAGAAAACTAGAGCTGCAGAGTAACATAGTGTTTTGAAAGTATGTAGTTGTTAGTTCCCATTATGGATGAGGCACAGATTCAGACTCACAGAACTTTGAGTTTTTTTTAAAAAAAAGAATCTTTACTGGATGGTTATTTACAGAAATATATCATATTCATCTGCTTCAGTCTCCTTACTGATGCAGAGTACAAAAGCTTAAAAAGTAGTTACCTAAGCGGCACATTTCAAGCCTCTATGACTAGGCTGCAGGCAGACTACATCACACACATCAGCAGAGGACTTTAATGAAGAATGCTGCTCCTTGCTTCACAGCACACACACTGAGCTCCTCTTCAGCTCATTATGCATGGGGGGAATAGCGCACATTCGGGGTGGAATGGCGGTGACTAAAATCACCGATAACGCACGGTGCTGGCTGCAACCGGCTGCAGATTCGGTGCATACAGCCGAAAAAGCCGCATTAGCGAAACGAGGAAGAAAGTGCAGCTTCCGGGTGACCGGAGCGCAACCAGAAGTGGCGCCGCGCAACCAGAAGTGGCGCCGGGGTCGCCTTGTGCATAATCGGTTACTCTGGGTTTTGCCACCGTTGCGTCCCGTCCCGTGCATAAGCGGTTTGCTTTGCTTCTTCCCCCTCCGCGTTTTTCATGTGACCCGAAATCGCTGTTTTGGCGGCCGTGCATAATGGGCCTTCCAGAAGAAATGGTGGGGAACCCACCTTAAAGAAAGGAATCCCCCGGACATGTACTTGAGGGTTTTCCATTGCAATCTCAGCTGTGACCACTTAATGTCACTAGTGAGCACACAGCTGCTTAAACTGCTTAACAACAGCCCTTAAAGGCTGACTTTACCACATTAGTTGCTGATTGCAATTCCAAAAATATGAATATACCAAGAGGGAGGAGCACCAGGATGCTTAAAGATTACAATAGTTTTATTTGGAAGAGGAAGACAGAGATAAAGACCTAATTAACTTGTTCTCTGCAGTCATTCTGTTCTGCAGCTGTTCTGGAGGCAAGCAGGGAGGAAATGTAGTCAAAAAGCAGTTTCCTGTTGAGCCAGTCAGGACACTGGGTGCAATAATTTGATAATCTCATCATCATGAAGTTTCTATCCTATCAATGATAAATGCACATCTCCTTTGATGACCCCTGCAGGACACCCTTTATATTCTGCTCAATCATGCACACTGCAGGTCTTGCATATTCTAACAGTTGTGCATCTCTCCAGAGGAACTGGTTGGCCTTTATTTATTAATTACATTTTTAGCCCATCACTCTCCAAAGATTTGTGGTTGGTTATCCTTAACCATTATACTCTTAACCATTATATATTTTGGAAGAACCACTGTGGGCGGAGTGGTATCCGGGACCCATCCGGGAGTCTACCCACGGGCCAACCCAGATTGGGCCGGCTGTGGAGCACCCCCCCAGAAGCCACGCCCTCCCCTAGGCTTGTTTTAGCACCTGGGTTGTTTTGCCAGTGAGGGCCCTCCACCTCCCTTCCCCTGTAGTAGGCTACTGGGTTACTGGCACGGGGATAGAGTTGTTTTTATTGCCTTGTTCACTGTGTTTTGCTGTATTTGAACATCCTTTTAATGGGGGTTTTATTGGGTTTTTATCGAGGACTTTGTAACCCGCCACGAGCCATTGTTGGGAGTGGCGGGAAATAAATCACATAGATAAATACATAAATAACAATTGGTTTCTTAGGAATCAGAATTAAGTGTCTATCTATAAAGTCAGGGGCTTTATAAAGTCAGATGTTCACGGTCTTCCTTATTTGTGCTTATATGCTTGCTCATTAGAGTCTGTGTGTGATGGATACTTCTTAAGAGTTTTGGATTTAATTAGAGGGCGTTTAGGAGAATCAAAATTAAGAGGTGTAAATGCTCTCCATGTATGCTGGAATATGAAATGGAACATTTACGAGCAGGAACTGCAAGTGAAAATATAAAGGGGTATAAAATATAAAATTGCTGTGAAATGTGACCACAGTGGCAGTGTTTGCAACTCCTTATAAGAGAATTGGTGACGGAGTCTAAAAAGAACTCAGTGTTTTTCTATGTTTTTATAAAGGAGAACACAAGTACTTTAACTCATTAAAATCTGAACCGTTATATTAATTTTTAACATAATAATTTTGCTAGCTAAAATATACGACAGTTGCTAATACGGATAGTACACTGTGTCGGGTTGAGAAATCCCCCAGTGGAGATGGGGGTTCCATGCTCACAGACCTTGCAATCCAGGCAACAATCAGCTGGACAGCAGGGGGACTTACTTGAAGAAAGAGGAAGGCCCAGGCCTCCCTGCTGGAGTCACACAGAAAGTGATATCAATATACCAGTGACGTCCAGGCGATGCTCTGGTATTTTGGGAAAACTTCTATGGTAGAAATTGGTTCTACCATAAAGGTTTCCCCAAATACCAGAGTATCTCCTGGACATCACTGGTGTGATGACATCACTTCCTTTGTGACACCAGCAATGAGTCATGGGTCTGCCCTTTCTCCAGGTATGTCCCCCATCCCCTGTCAGTTGCCGGAGGGACCTGGCATCCTTTGTTGTTGTTAGGTGCGAAGTCGTGTCCGACCCATCGCGACCCCATGGACAATGATCCTCCAGGCCTTCCTGTCCTCTACCATTCCCCGGAGTCCATTTAAGCTCACACCGACTGCTTCAGTGACTCCATCCAGCCACCTCGTTCTCTGTTGCCCCCTTCTTCTTTTGCCCTCAATCACTCCCAGCATTAGGCTCTTCTCCAGGGAGTCCTTCCTTCTCATGAGGTGGCCAAAGTATTTGAGTTTCATCTTCAGGATCTGGCCTTCTAAGGAGCAGTCAGGGCTGATCTCCTCTAGGATTGACCAGTTTGTTCACCTTGCAGTCCAAGGGACTCGCAAGAGTCTTCTCCAGCACCAGAGTTCAAAAGCCTCAATTCTTTGATGCTCGGCCTTCCTTATCGTCCAACTTTCACAGCCATACATTGCAACTGGGAATACCATAGCCTTGACTAAATGCACTTTAGTTGGCAGGGTGATGTCTAGATTTGCCATAGCTTTCCTCCCCAGGAGCAAGTGTCTTTTAATTTCTTTGCTGCAGTCCCCATCTGCAGTGATCTTGGAGCCCAGGAAAATAAAATCTGTCACTATCTCCATTTCTTCCCCATCTATTTGCCAGGAATTGAGAGGGCCGGATGCCATGATCTTTGTTTTCTTGATGCTGAGTTTCAAGCCAACTTTTGCACTCTCCTCCTTCACCCGCATCAACAGGCTCTTTAGTTCCTCTTCACTTTCTGCCATTAGAGTGGTATCATCTGCATATCTGAGGTTGTTGATATTTCTCCTTGCAATCTTGATCCCAATTTGTGACTCATCTAACCCCGCCTTTCTCATGATGTGCTCCGCATACAAGTTAAATAGGCAAGGCGACAGTATACAGCCTTGCCGAATTCCTTTCTCAATTTTGAACCAATCAGTGGTGATTCCATGGCCGGTTCTTACTGTTGCTTCTTGACCTGCATATAGGTTTCTCAAGAGACAAATAAGATGCTCTGGTATTCCCATCTCTTTAAGAACTTGCCACAATTTGTTGTGCTCCACACAGTCAAAGGCTTGGCATCCTTAGCACTGTAATAAATTAAAATCTGAATCATTGCTTCAATATATGTAGTGTAATTATTCTGCGTGTTAAAATTAGACCCCGAAGCAAACAAAACCAATAGGCAAAGAGTGGTAACTTCTTGAAATGTATTAAATGAAGTCCTACGTTATTTAAATGTTTTTGCGTACAGACCGGGGTCCTAGGTATTCAACCCCGCTTTCTGTTACGTCTTCAGTGGTTGCAATTATACTCTTAATATAAAGATTTAACATCCCCAGTATTCATTTCAATTATAAAGGTAAAGCATATCACTCTGGCAATAGCTCTTCGGTAAAGGGGCCACTTCTTCAATTGTAACAATTGGTGTGTCCCACAGCTCTGCTTCCCAACCATATTCTGCATGAACGGGGTTTCTCCAAGCCTGAAGCATGTTTCTGTGGTTTCTCAGCCATACAAAAGTTGAGAAAGGCTGACCTAGATAAATATAAAAAGATAATATGAAAGGTTTGTACTTCCCGTTTATAATGTAACATTTCTTGACAGTGGCCTGTTACACACATGCTAGCCCCTGGCAGGCTAGCCCCTCTCCCCTAAAAAAAACCCTTCTGAAGGACAGTGCATCTATCTGTCTGTCCGTCTGTCCGTCTGTCTATCTGGATTTTTATGCCGTCCATTCTTTACGGCAGTTTACATGGAACATTACATAAATGTACATGGAACATTATAACAATCTATTCTATAACATTATATAATTTTCAGTAGAACATCACAATTTAACAATAACAATTACAACACAACATGAATAACAACATTGCTGGGGAGATCAAATTGTTTAGTCATGGCAGGGTGTCTGAGGGGGGGACCAGCAGTTGGTCTGAGTCGGTCGGCCTCAAGCGAATGCCTGGTGGGGGAGCTCCCTCTTGCAGGCCCTGCGGAACTGTGGAAGGTCGGGCAGGGCCCTGATCTCCTCAGGGAGCTCGTTCCAACAGGTGGGGGCCAGGACCGAGAAGACTCTGGTCCTTGTTGAGGCCCGACGTGCTTCTCGGGGGCCAAGGATCCGCAGCCAGTTGGAGGTGGCAGAGCGTAAGGCTCTTTTGGGGGCATAAGCACGGAGGCAGTCTCTCAAATACACCAGGCCCAAACCGCGTATAGCCTTAAAGGAATGAACAATGTTCTTCTTAGAAATTGCCTCATGAATATCCTTTTCTGTGGTACGGTGGGAATGGACTGGGTGTATCTGAAGCTCTTGTCAGGCAGTTTTAACTGCGCAGGTTTTGCGCATAAATGGTCAAATACATCTCCCAGTCACCAGCTCTTGATAAATCAGAGTGGACCGGAATATGTTTTGGCACCAAACCCTAAGGGGTAGGGCAAAGGAAGAAATAAGCAAAAAAAAAAAAAAAAGGGTGGGGGAGAGAAACATGTTAGAAGCAAAGGAAACTGTACAGAGAATCTATTTTGCCACGAGCCTCGGAGAACTCTTCAAGTCCACAGGCGCTCTGTTTCAAATGAATACAAATTTGCCAGTGTTGAAATCAGCACATGACGGCTTATCCAGTGACACCCCCCCCCCCCGGTCTTTCATAGGAAAACAGGAAACCTTGCGTTTTCCTCTTCTTTTTAACAAGGGCAACCTGGATGGCTTATTTTTGTGGCTGTTTTCCACTGTGCAGCAAAAGAGAGAGAGAACATTAAAAAAAACAAGTTGGCCCCATTTTAGAAGCTGCAACCAACGGGGCCAAAATCTGGATTTGGAGGGGTCACTTAAAACAACGTCTTAAAAAAGTATTGCCATGCGAATCCGAGCTGAGCGTTTCCAAATGAAATTTTCTTTCAAGCAATTCTACCTAAGGTCAATGTTTGCTTTGGGGAGCTGTGCGGTGTGCTTGGATTATGAAATGGCCTTGGAATGCAGGAGCCGCGCAAAGGCTCCCCATTGGCTGCCGATGATGTCATGTGGGCAACTTAGTGGGTAAAGCCCAGTAGCTGTTTTAAGCAGTTCTGACATTACCTCGTTTATTTTGCCAGTTTAATTCCATTTGAGACCACACTCTTGCCCCCCCCCACCACCACCTTTTTTTTGGAAGCAGTAGTTCATACTGAGACCTTTTTACTAGAAAGTGGAGCAGTATTGCTGTGCCCGAGGTAACGTGAATAGCGCTCTGTTTCCAAACGTTTCCTCACGTCATGTTTTCTTTGCAGGCAGGTAATCTCTGATGTCAGGGCCAATTAAAAGGAAGCCTGAGATAAGTGGCTACTGAAGACCCCCGTATTCTTTTTGGCACGTGAGAAATCGCTGAGGTTTGCAGCTGCCTCAAAGGTCCCTTCTGCACAGCCTCTGTGACCTGTTTGACCCTGAAGTCAGACTCAGTGGCCTGGCCTAGTCTTTTAAGAGAGGAGCTGAAGGCTTCTTAGGAGGAAAAAGACTCCTCTAATCATCCAGCTTGCTTTGAGAACTGTCATATTCGTTCATGTACGTTGGTGGTTCAGCCACAAACTGTGAACTGAACCCAAACTGCAGTTCATGTCCATCCCTAGATGTCTCTTGAATGAAAGAGAGAGGACCTGAGAGGGGAAATGGTCAAGATTCTCTCTTTCTTTAAGTAGTGGCTGGACAGATACTTATAATGGATGCTTTAGGCTGATCCTGCATTGAGCAGGGGGGCTGGACTAGATGGCCCGTATGGCCCCTTCCATTTCTATGATTCTAAGGGTGGCAAATGTGATGTCCTAACCAATGTGTATCCTGAAGCTGAGAGAAAGAGTTACAGAGGGTAGTAGGCACTATGTTTGAATGTAACAGGGAATTACAGCAATATTATAATATACAATAACATACATTGTTTATTTAATAAAATGAACATAAACACATGATGGGCACTGTCACTGAATACAGAAGGGCCATTTAGGTATCATAGCTAACAGCTGTTAATAGATTTATCCTACATGCATTTGACTAATCCCACATGCCCTGTGTGTGGGCAGGTAGTTATGAGTTCCTCCATTGTGCAGGGGGTTGGACTAAATGACCCTGAAGGTCCCTTCCAACTGTATGATTCTATGAAAAGCATCAAAGTCCTTGCATCTCACAGCACCAAATTCCATCTGTTCTTTGCAGTTTCTTTCCCCCTCCTGATCCTAAATCTATTGCCTATCTATTTTATCAGGCAACTCTGAGTCATACTATTAAAGCCAAGAGTAAGCTTGCAGCCTCTTTACTTTTTTTCTCCTCACAATTCATGATTTTATAAATCTCAGCCTCTACCTTCTTATACTGGTGCTTTTGTTCACTTTTAAAAGGCCTCAGATTTAGCCTTTCCTGTCAGCTAAAGTTAAAAAAAATTATTTAAGACGGGTTTCTAGTATTCTGTCATCAAAGGTCCAGTGCTGCTTTACAGACGACCATGGTTGTTGCTTTATTTGAAGCGCTTATATGCTAACAACAACAATAAACAAACAAATAAAACGCCTGTGCGACAGAAGACCAAAGGCAGGTAGAATGAAGGCAGCATAACATTAATACAACTAGGTTTAATAAATTTAAATAAAAAACACAAAAAAGGGCACTTCAGAAAGAGTTGCACGCTAAGCAGAGGAAGAAAAGATGGGGAAGACAAAAATCAGCAAAAGGTATGGGAGCATAAATTTTTTTGACCCATAGAACCATGGAGTTGGAAGGGGCCACAAGAACCAAGCACTGACACAGTCCCTTCTGCCCACCCACTCACAATCTGCCTAAGATCAGAGAATCAGCATTTCTTGACAGATCTAGCCTCTGCTTAAAAAACTTCCAAACAAGGAGAACCCACCACCACCTCCCGAGGAAGCCTGTTCCACTGAGGAACCGCTCCACCCATCAAGAACCTCTTCCAGATGTTAAGCCGAAAATTCTTTTCAACTAATTTCATCCCATTGGTTCTGGTCCCAAAAGGAATGTATTTATAACTTCAGCGACGTATCTGTAACCTTGAGTACTAGAAACTACCTGTTGTTGAAAAATATTTCCCGTGCAGCAGCAGTGTTGAATATTCTCCACCAGTGCAAATCAAATCAAGATAACTGGGTGGAAAAGACATAAAAACGAGAACAGTATCTGACACTTTGCACAGAAAGACCACGGCTGGCTTTTTGATCACGCTTTGTTTGTTCATAGCTGGAACTTCCATATTAGAGAGAGAGAGAGAGAGAGAGAGAGTTGATGAGGAAGCCCTGTTCCTGCCACACAAAGAGCGTTCTGTAATATTCCCAGTAGCTGTTCCTTTCCAGGGTGGCCTCCAGTGCTCCGAAGGCCCATTTCATGGAACAATTCACAGCATCAATGGAACGGCTCAACAGATGGGTGCGAAGTTCATACAACAGGGCCTGCAAGAGGACCGGCATTTGTTTGCACTAAAGGCCTTTTAATCCTGAACCGAGCCTGAGCGGACTGTATTTAGGCTGACCAGGAAGCCTAAATACTCGTAGAGTTGTGCTCAGTGGTCCGTCAAAGCTTGCCAGGTATTATAAGGACTTGTATGAACGCTTTGTTTCGTGCTCTAACATTTGCCGCCGCCAGACGTCCTTCTTTCTCTCCTCTTCAGCATACAGTCTCAGAGATGAACAAGAGATCAGATGCTACCAGATATCTGCAAAACGGATATCCGGTTCCCCCCACCTTCCGTACACATTAAAGCAGCTTTTCTCAATTTATTTACCCGCCAGAAACCCCTGAAACATTCTTCGAGAAACCCCACAAGAGGCACGATTGTGCAGAATATGGTTGGGAGGCACAGCTGTGGACGCGTCTCTCTAGGGGCCCTCCCCGTTCCACCCACTCCAGGCTCATCATTGGCCATTTTGGGAGGGGTGGGCGGGCCAACATGACCATATATGGTCATATCACCTGATAAATGTTTACAAAATTTAAAAACATATATTAAAAATTCATTAACTCCCACCCATTCGGGAAACCCTTCCAGGGCTGTTAAGAACCCCAGGGTTTCACAAAACCTGCTTTAAAGGTTGAAAAGAAAAACTGCTTTAAAGGTTAGCAAAGAGCTTTGATACGCGAATGGATGACGACGCATCATTGGAGGCAGGAGTAACTTGACAGCGGAGGCATCTTAAAACCGACAACTGGTCACCAGGGCTAGGATTCAGGGAACAGCCTTTCAGTAGCTGTGCTCCTTTCCCCAGAACCGGACACGGGGGGGGTAGCAGTAGGGGAGGAATTATCACACCCTTATCGACTCCCTTGTGGGGTCCCTCTTTGGGCAGTCCTCTCCCGTGCATTTTTCAATTTCTTTATGTTTCCTCTGGCACAGCTGGTTCGGAATTACAGGCTGGAGTGTCACCAATATGCAGATGACACCCAGTTCTGTCTCCTTATGGGTGGCCACCTAGACTCCCCCTCCCTGGTGCATTTGCCAGATGTTTGGAAGCCATTGCTGGATGGTTAGAGCAGAATTGCCTGAAACTCAACCCCTCCAAGATGGAGGTCCTCTGGCTGGGCAGAAAGGCGGCAGACTAGGAAGCGTGTTTATCCACCCCGGCCAGGGTGCAGCTTATCATCTTGCCCTCAGCCGGGAAACGGGGTTGCTCTGGATAGCTCCCTTTCTATGGAGGCCCAGGTCACACAAATAGCCCACACGGCATTTAACCACCTTCGGCAGGCAAGGCTACTAGTGCCCTACCTTCCCCCGGACTGCCTAGCCAAAGTGATCCATGCAACATTCACCTCTAAACTGGACTTCTGTAACTCACTCTATGCGGGATTATCCCTGTCCCTGACCTGGAAACTCTAGGTCAGGGGTAGTCAAGCTGCGGCCTTCCAGATGTCCGTGGACTACAATTCCCATGAGCCCTTGCCAGTGCTGGCAGGGGATCATGGGAATTGTAGTCTATGGACATCTGGAGGGCCGCAGTTTGACTACCCCTGCTCTAGGTGGTGCAGAATGCAGCTGCTAGGGTTCTCACTGGTACACCTTGGAGGGCCCACATGCAGACGGTGCAGAGGCAGCTGCATTGGTTGCCAGTATTGGCCAGGATCATGTTCAAGAGTTCCCCAGGGCCTGCAAAACGGAGCACTTCTGCCAGGGCTAGGAACAATGGGACTCCTCCTCGGGCTATGCAATAAAATCTGGCATACTGCAGCTTGGGGGGGGGGGTGGATGGCTGCTGGCATGGGAGGGGGAAATCATGCCGCCAAACTTGTTTTATTTTATCTTAGTTCATTTTCTGTTTTGTTCTCTCTCTGGGGTGGGGTTTTTATGATGTTTTATGACTCTCCAGAGAGCGGCAGGCCAAACATCTAATTAACAAACAAGCAGATAAATTTTGGTAACTGTTGGTAAGAGTTCATAGCTGGGGCTGGAATCTCTGGCTTTGAAAATTTGTGATGATTCAAGGGGCAGAGGCAGGGAAGGATGGCTATTTGGGAGGGGAGGAAGCTGCAGCAGAGATGTGACTCCATAGAGCAGGGGTAGTCAACCTGTGGTCCTCCAGATGTCCATGGACTACCATTCCCGTGAGCCCCTGCCAGTGTTTGCTGGCAGGGGCTCATGGGAATTGTAGTCCATGGACATCTGGAGGACCACAGGTTGACAACCCCTGCCATAGAGTACACTCTGCACTTTTTCTCCAAGGAAATAGATCACTGGAGATCAGTCGTAATTCTGGGAGAGCTATGGGCCCCCTATGAGGATGAGCACCCCTAAGGGCAAGGGATGTTTAGAGGCAATAACAGTGCCCTGCCCACTAAGTCCTGCTTTTAGGCCTCCAAAATAGTCATTGTAGAACTCCACAGCTTTGTGGAAGCTGTAGAAACTTTTAAAATGTTGAGGACGGGGAGTAGAAAAAGGTGGTGATGGATGATGCATCCAATCACACCTTATTGGGAGAATTAGCATCATATTAAGGTTCCAAGCCCCCTACTGTGATAGACATTACAAGTTTCAAATTGACGTTTCCCACAGACATAAAGAGTGATGTCTCCTAGGCTGAAGCGGTTTAAAGACCAGGTTAGCAGTTTACTTTGTGGAAGAATGTTGGGATTTTTGAACTAGACTCAGCCCTAAATCCCTCCAGGAAAACAGAGTTTTTGAAGAGCATTTGCAGTTATATGTTACCTTTTGTGGCTTAGGCAAAGATCCAGACTTAGAGTGCTTTAAGGTTTAAAAGGAATAATCTTTATTAAAAAGAGTATACATGACTATATATAATATTAATCTGCTTCAGTCTTCTTAATGAAGCTGTGCACAAAAGACTGAAAGGCAGTTACAGCAGCAACACATTGCAAGCCCCTATGGTTAGTCTCCAAGCAGGACTACATGCCCACATGTCAGCAGATGGAGACAGCGGAGAGCTTAATGGTGGGAGATCCTTGCTTCTTGCAAGCCAAGATTCTGAAGAAGAAGTAGGCAGTAACCCACTTAAACAAAGGTATCTCCCAATCATGTGGAGTGCAATTTTCCAAGCACATGACTGGGATTCCCTGCCATCTCAGTAGTGACCTTTTGGTGTCACTAGTTAGCACATAAGCTTCTTAACATCTTAACAATAACCCATGTTGGGGATTGAGTTGCTGGGCCTCCCTGGTCACCAGCGGGGAATGGGGAGTAGGGTTGCCAGGTTCAGGTTGGGTGATTTGGGGAAGAAGCATGAAGGCTTCAGGGAATACAATGGTACAGCATTCACCTTTCAAAGCATCCATTTTCTCCAGAAGAACTAATCTCTGCTGTCTGGAGATGAGATGTAATTCTAGATCAGGGGTAGTCAACCTGTGGTCCTCCAGATGTCCATGGACTACAATTACTATGAGCCCCTGCCTGCATTGGTTGGCAGGGGCTCATGGGAATTGTAGTCCATGGACATCTGGAGGACCACAGGTTGACTTACCCCTGTTCTAGAGGATCCCCATGTCCCACCTGGATCGTTTATGCACTGGGAACTTTACTGCCCCAGCTCCCATGCAGGAGCACAAATCGGGGCGGATGAAGTGCACTGGGCCAAATACTCCCCCATATGGGTACAGGAAGAGGTGGGGCAACCTGCCACGACAAACTCCAGCCTGCAGCCTGGCATGAAACCTCCAGTGCATAAATGGTCCTGGTGGCTGGCATCCTCAGTTGGGAATTGCTGTGCAGAACAGGGCATGAAACTAGATGGGCCAAGGGTCTGATTCAGCAAGGCAAGGTTGCACTTATATTTTCACTTTTATACAAATTAGGGCTCTATCCACACATCATTAGATATTGCACTGCAACATTCATTGGCTACTGCATTAACTTGTCCTCACGGGAAAATCCAGTTGTGGACTCCATGGAGGACTTTCATAGTCAGGAAAGGGAGGTTTATTTTTAAACTCTCTGACCGATGACTCTCCCCTCAGGTTGTTCCCAGGGGGATGCTTTCTCCCGTGAGCAGCATTTCAGGGATCATTTTGGGATGTAGCTGGAAATGTCCTGTGGATGGAAGATCTTCTGTGCACAGCATTCTCATGGTGTCCAATCTTCTGTTCCTGGTGGCTGACGTTCACAAAACCCAAGGTCTTTCATACATCTATCATTGCTCAGCATGTTTTATATTTCTGGGATCTTTTTTCTACACCAGGCCTATGCCATCCATTAATCTCACTGTTTCCCCCACTTCTCTTCAATGCATCCCTGCTTTGAAGTTTTGCCTGACAAAATATGATGGAGCATCTTTTATCCCAATACGTTACACTGGCTGGGGCAAAAAAACGTTAAGGCCTAACACAGTCTGGGACCTGCATACCTTATTTATTTATTTATTTATTATTAGATTATATAGATTATTAGATTACCCAATAAATAATTTATTTATTATTCGATTTCTATACCGCCACTCACCGTCGCCTCGCGCCAGCTTACACATACAATTGTAAAACAATAAAACCCCAATAAAATCCCATTAAATTAACAATCACAAACTAAGCAACTATGCAATGGCGACCATACTACCTCAGGTACCACCTCTCTGTGTATGTCCCCCAAACAACAGCAACAAAAACAACTACTACTACTACTACTACTGCTACTACTGCTACTACTATTTACCCGCCACTCCCAGGACTGGCTTGTGGCAGGGTACAATTGTCCGCATGAAACCCCCAATAAAACCCCATTAAAACATGACACGGACATCAAAAAGTTATACAGCAGGAGCCAGAACATGGCGGTGTAACTCAGCCTCACATCCCCCCAATAAAGCATCCAAGAGAGGAAGTGGGAAGAGGGGGCCATTGATGTCACATGGCCTAATCGCTGCCTAGCACCAGGTTAGATGCCTGGCTTAGTGCATTGATGGCTTGATTTGGTACTAGGCAGACTCATAATTTTGGCGTTTCACTGTTATTACCCACATAAATTCTTGGGGGAGGAGACGGGTATAAAATAAGAATTAAATTTATATCTGTAGTTCTTAGAAAACTGGGCGTTGCCTTGGCTGTTTATTGGACTCAGATGTGCAAGAACGATTTGGAAAGAAAGGCAGTACACTGTGCAGGAAATTCGTTTCAGTGAAGGTCTTGCTTGGAGATCTTCCTTTACCCTTGCAAGAAAAGGGTGGCCATAAAGGGAGCAAATGTGTGTTGAGTGTTTTAAACTGCATTTCAATGACTTAGAACATGCATGTACTCACATGGCTACTTCCGTGTGGATCAGGTTTTATGTTAAGTTAAGCAACCCTTTGATTTGCTGTGTATGTCATGCATCATGGACACCTTGTGCCATAATTATCAAGCACATACCTGTTGGAGTGAGCAACTCAGCATGCCTGGACTTGGGGGCATGGGCCCCTACATCTCTAAGAGTGTATAAGTGTTGTCCCCTTAAATGGGATGCCTCTCTTTGTCTTAACCAGGGAGCTGCCCTCTGACCCTCCTCTTGCTTTGTTCTACTCCATTGTGACATGGATCTTCTTGGAGTCACATGTCTCTGCAGTTCTGTCCTGTAGAACCAGTGCCCTGAGACTTCCACATACATGATGCTGGATTCATCTAGCCACTAATTATAGGGAAAGTACTCTTTCGATTAGGCTTCTCTGTCCCCTTTCAACAGGAATGTAAACTTGAATCTACTTGAACGAACGTAAGTTTTACTTTTGCCATAAACTTCTTTGGAGATTTCCTTTAGTGCACACAGTATTATGCTTTCATGATTGGGCAAACACTGTAAACCAAAGAATCACACATTTAAGACTGGGCAAACTCTGGATTAACCAAAGAATCACACATCTGAGATTTGGCAAACTCTGTATTAGCCAAAGAATCGTGCTTATAAGATTGAGGAAAGTCTATACAAACCGAAGAATCACACATCTAAGTTTGGGCAAACTCTGGGGCATTTCCCACGGCTTAAAAATAGCACAATGGTTGCCGATTGAAAACGCTACTAATTTGCCATAACGCACGACGTCGTCAACAATCTGCAACAATCCTGAAACCGATCAGCAATAAGCGCTTCGTTGTGGCGCTTTCAGGGGAATCCAGAAAACTGGATTCACCCTCCGGATAGCGATACACTCCTGCAACCAATCTGCAACACTAGCGCTAAAGACCTGTGCGTTACCATTGTAGCTGGTTCTTCAAAGTCCCTCCCCCTGGATCTCTCCTCCAAACTTCCGGCGAAGCGATCGCCATTTTTTTTTCTCGGAGCGAGCGGGGATAAACGCACCGGCGAGCCTCTTTCTGTTTAGAGGCTTCCCTGGCTTCAGTCCTTCACCTTTAGTCACTAAGCACAAACCACTTAAAAGCCCGTTTGCTGAAATAAAGTCCCTTTATTTTTGACACATAAATTCAGCCGAAAATCGAGCCCGTGAGAAGGGGGGGGGGATTTTTTTTTATCACTCGGGGCAGCGTGCAAACGATCATACAATCAAACGATAGCTCACAATAGGCAGCTGGATGGGTCTCTCCGTAGCAACGAATCTACACAGATTCGTTGCTATGGGTCTGTTTTTTTTTTTAAAAAACCTTCCTTAAAGGGAAAGCGGCTGTTTGGGAGCATGCTAACGGCTGCCCATTGGCTGCTTGACGGCCAGGGGCGGGACGAGCTTGGCAATAGCGCTTCCTTTCTAGCGATTTCTGCCGAGACCGGAAGCCTGTGGGAAACGCTAAAAAACGCAACTGATTCCACTACAAAGCCAGGTGTGCAAAACGACGAATTCCACTATTTTAAATGGCGATTTTTCATTCCGCAAACAATTTGCAACAAAGATCCCCGTGCGAAATGGCCCTCTGTATTAACCAAAGAATCATGTCTAAGATTGGGCAAACTGTATTAACCAAAGAATTACACTTTTAAGATTCAGCAAAGTCTATATTAATCAAAGAATCACACTCTGTATTAACCAAAGAATCATGCTTCTAAGATTGAGCAAAGTCTATATTAACCAAAGAATCACACTCTGTATTAACCAAAGAATCATGCTTCTAAGATTGAGCAAAGTCTATATTAACCAAAGAATCACACTTCTATGATTGGGCAAAGTCTATATTAAATAAAGAATCATTCTTTCATGATTGGGCAAACTCTGTTCTATTAACCAACTATCCAAATAGGCTGCATGCCTGCCTGCCTGATACCATGACAAATGCTTTCTACTGTGCATTCTGTTAAAATAGCATGCTAACGTGAAAGATAGTGAATTTCAAATTGCTAATTTATCCATCTGAGAGTCCAAGTGAGTTTCTTTAGAAACTAATTGGCATTGTGAGCAACATGAGGCAAGTTTCTGAGCAGGTGAACACTGAAGATCACAAGCTCAATTATGCTGTTTTATATGTTCTTAGTCACCTAGATCTGTGGGAGAGATTTGGGGTTTGCTGTTTCATTCTGGTTTTAACTGGAAATGTTTTTTTTTAAGTATTATTTTAAGCCACCCTGAACCACAAGGAAAGGTGGGGTTTAAATGTTTTAATAGATATAGTTGTTTGTTACATATCAGGACGCAGGTATGCTCTTAAATGCAAAGGTGAATGGCAGCCTTTTCACACAGACACCTGAGATGTATCTGTGCCTTGCCTTTAATTTGCCTCTGAAATGTCAAGCTCCTCCTAGGCAGAGGCAGCTGGGCTGAAAGAAAGAAACCAGGAGAGAAGGTGAGCGGGTTTTTATTAGCCTTTCCTGAAGTGGGGAACAATAATTAAGTTTGCTTTGTGAAAGGACAGAGCTTGAGGATGTGTGGGTGTTTGTAGACTTCTGGAGAGTGGTGTTTTTGTCTGGGTCTGGTCTGTTGCTCATTGAGCAAGGTCCATTTGTCTAGGCCTGATTGCAGCTCCCACTCTCTGCTGTTTCTGCTTGGAGGCATAGGCTGTGGGCCCCTGAACTTTAAGGCTTCTCCTAGGCCTCCTAAACTTTAAAGCTCTTAGACTAGGGACAAGGATTGAGGATCCTGCATCTCTCTAGGTACCTTTAAACTACTAACCACTTATGAAGGCAGAAAGTCAGCAGGAACTATCCAGTGTCTTGCAGATAGTGCCATGTACAATTATCAACCCACTGGATGGAAATCGTCGATTTGTGTTTGCTCCATGGAGTTTCTGGCTCTCAGGGAGCAGGATCATTCCCTTAAGGCTATCATAGCCAATTTGCTGGAGACCCTTAGGGATTTACCAGAACAGCTCAACTCCTCTGCTAACATCTCATTCATTCATTCATTCATTCATTCATTCATTCATTCATTCATTCATTCATTCATTCATTCTCTTACTTGCCACTCCAGCAAGCTGGCTCACAGCAGGTTACAAAGAATAAAAACTGCTCAGTAAAACAGTAGAGCCAGTTTGGTGTAGTGGTTAAGAGTGCAGACTTCTAATCTGGCATGCTGGGTTCGATTCTGCACTCCCCCACATGCTGCGTGACCTTGGGCTCGCCACAGCACTGATAAAACTGTTCTGACTGAGTAGTGATATCAGGGCTCTCTTAGCCGCACCCACCTCACGGGGTGTCTGTTGTGGGGAGAGGAAAGGGAAGGTGACTGTAAACTCCGTTGAGATTCCTTTGGGTAGAGAAAAGAGGCATATAAGAACCAACTCTTCTTCAGTAATATCAGGACTCTCTCAGCCTCACCTCCCTCACAGGGTGTCTGTTGTGGGGAGAGGAAGGGAAGGCGACTGTAAGCCGCTTTGAGACTCTTTTGGGTAGATAAAAGCAGCATATAAGAACCAACTCTTCTTCTAGAAACTATCCCTACCTTAAAACCCAACCCTCCCAGAAGGCGAACACTAAAACATTCATTCCCCCCTCCCACTCAGCAGTCTCCCACCAGGTGCCTCAGGGGGAAGTTAATGGGGAGAACTGCCTGCTGTCCAAGCTAGGCTAGGAGGGGGGCCCTGATCTTAGCTTCCCTGGCCTCAACCAAATGCCTGTGGAAAGAGCTCCATCTTGATGTGAAGAGTAAGAGTCTAGAGGTCAAAGGGTGTCAGTCTGAGGAAGAGTGATTTGATCCCCTAGAACAGTGGTCCGCAGTCTTTTTAAGGCTGCGGACCGGCGGCGGTGGGGAGGGCGATCGCCTAGCCGCGCATGCATGTTTGCGCCATGCGCGGCCTCAAACGCGCATGTGCGGCCCTGCTTCCCTCTCCCCCTCCACAAAAAGAAGCTTGCCGGGCCGCAAGCTAATTGGCCGCTATTGTGGCCAATTTGCTTGCGGCCTGGGAAGTTTCTTACTGGGGGGCAGGCGGGGAGAGGGGGCCGCGGCCCGGCAACGGGCTGCAGCCCGGTGGTTGGGGACCACCGCCCTAGAAGGCCAACCACTTTAAAAAATCCAGTTTTAAAAATTAATTGTTTTTAAAATTGAATGCTCAGGCTATTGTTAATGAAGGTGGTTACCAGTTCCATTCCAAGGATCTGGATCCTGACTTACATTTTTTTGTATTTTGTGAAGGTTCAGTAAGTTGTGAAGATATTAAAGCCAGTATGGTTTGTAGTGGTTAGAGTGTTGGACTAGCGTTTGGGAGACTGGTTTGAATTGTCACTCTGTCATGGAAATGTAGAAACATAGATCTGGAAGGGACGTCAAGAGTCGTCTAATCCAACCTCCTTCACAGTGCAGGAAATTCACAGTCCCTTGCCTCCTGCTCTATGCCCAGAGGAAGCTTGCTGGGTGACCTTGGACCAGACGCAGCCTAACTTATCCTCTCAACCTAACTTATCCTCACAAGTACGGTCCAGGAAGAGTTGTCCAAATCCTAGGACGGGGTGACCAAATGGTGGCTCTCCAGATTTCCATGGACTACAATTCCCATGAGCCCCCGTGAACTTATCTGGAGATCTACAGTTTGTCTGCCCCGTCCTAGAGCAGTGGTTCTCAACCTTGGGGTCAGGACCCCTTTGGGGGTCGAATGACCCTTTGACAGGGGTTGCAGCAGGGTGAGCAGCTTGGCTGGGGGGGGGCACCACCACTGTGGCCACTCCTCCTGAAGGCTCCCGCCAATTCATATACAATTTATAACCAATTTATATACAATCATGAACAATAGATCTTCACACCATTAGTCAGTTTTGGTTTAATTCCTGTGAAAGAACCCTTGCATAATTTTATGGTTGGGGGTCATCACAACATGAGGAACTGTATTAAAGGGTCACGGTATTAGGAAGGTTGAGAATAGGGTTGTGTGTGGCGGCGGCACTCTGTCTATCAGATCTAATTCCTTAAATCTATTTGTCACCTCTACTGTATATTCGTTGGGAATATGATTTAGTTCATACCTGAGTGGCCTAGTGCTTTTCCCTACTTTCTTCAATTTAAGCCTAAATTTTGCAACAAGAAGCTCATGATCTGAACCACAATCAGCTCCTGGTCTTGTTTTTATTGCCTGTATAGAACTTCTCCATCTTTGGCTGCAGAGCACATAGTCAATCTGATTTCTGTGTTGACCGTCTGGTGATGTCCATGTGTAGAGTCGTCTCTTGGGTTGTTGGAAAAGAGTGTTTGCTATGACGATTGTATTCTCTTGACAAAATTCTACCAGCCTGTGCCCTGCTTCATTTTGTAGTCCAAGGCCAAACTTACCTGTTATCCAGGTTATCTTTTGGCTTCCTACTTTAGCATTCCAATCCCCCATGATGATAAGCACATCATTTTTTGGTGTTGCTTCTAGAAGGTGTTGTAGGGCTTCATAGAACTGGTCAACTTCATCCTCTTCAGCAGCAGTGGTTGGGGCATAGACCTGGATTACTGTGATGTTGAAAGGTTTGCCTTGGATTCTAACTGAGATCATTCTGTCATTTTGGGGATTGTATCCCAAGACTGCTTTTCCTACTCTCTTATTGATTATGAAGGCTACTCCATTTCTTCTGCAAAATTCTTGTCCACAGTAGTATACCTGATGGTCATCTGAATTAAATTCACCCATTCCTGTCCATTTTAGTTCACTGATTCCTAAAATGTCGATGTTCAGTCTTGTCATCTCTTGTTTAACCACGTCCAGCTTGCCTTGATTCATGGATCTGACGTTCCAGGTTCCTATGGAATAAAAATCTTTACAGCATCGGACTGTCTTTTCGCCACCAGTTACTTCCACAACTGAGCGTCCTTTCGGCTTTGGCCCAGTCGCTTCATTCATTCTGGCGCTACTCGTACTAGCCGTCTGCTCATCCCCAGTAGCATATTGGACACCTTCCGACCTGAGGGGCTCATCTTCCGGCGTCATATCGTTATGCCTTTTGAACTTGTCCATTGGGTTTTCATGGAAAAGATACTGGAGTGGTTTGCCATTTCCTTCTCCAGTGGATCACCTTTTGTCAGAGCTCTCAGTTATGACCTGTCCATCTTGGGTAGCCCTACACGGCATAGCTCATAGCTTCACTGAGCTACGCAAGCCCCCTTGCCACGGCAAGGCAGCAATACTTGATGGGGGCGGGATGACAATAAATAACAATAAATAATAATAACAATAAATAATAATAAATAATAGTTGTTGTTGTTGTTGTTACTATTACAATTGACATGGCAACCACAGTAAGGGGCTTTCAAGACCAGCGTGATACAGAGGTGGCTTGCCACTACCATCCTCTGCAGGGTCTTCCATGGTGGTCTGCCATCCAAGTAGTAACCTGACGAGACCAGGTTATACCACACAGCCTTCCCTCCCACTTTGCAAAGTAGTTTGAACTTAATAAAAATGACTCTTTAAACAGCCTCCTTAGCAGTTCAGAAAGGACAGGCAGGTTGCACTTGGCAACTGTGATTCCATAGCTGTGTGTGTGTGTGTGTGTGTGTGTGGGGGGGGTTATGTGAGGAACCTTTTCCATTCTGTACATCTAAACAGGTCAGTACCATCATATTTGTTCTCTGCAGGCCGTCCAAGTGACTACAAGGAGACTTTGAGTTGCCTTTGAAATGTGTGCTGTCCCCCCTCCATGTGCGTGCACACACGCAATTGTTGCACATGGTTCTAATTTTTTTATTTGCCTGAGTTGACAGGAGGGAAAAAAAACTTTAATAGGTTAATGAACACCCCGGTGCTTATTAGCAGATGCTTTTCCCCCCGATTTATAATGATGAGTTTGTAGAACATTATTGAAGAATAACATTTACCTTATGACAGACCACCCTAACACTTTTGACTTCTGTTGGCGGGTGTGATATGGCAGGTGGTTGAAAACCAGGAAAAACCAGCTACAAAAATCAAAGCAGGCTGCCAAATTTGTTACGCAGGAATCCAGGGATGGAAATAATTTTTTATTCCATAGACTGTAATTCATGCAGTGTAGCTTTTATGAAGCCTACTATGGAACTGAGCAAGTGGCTTTAAATAAACCTTCAGGCTTTTCCATGATGTCATCCCCAAAGATCATTAAGATCATAGGACCAAAATTTGCTGAGGATCCCTGGCCCAAACAGGGCCTTTTTGGACTTGGCCCCGGCACGGTGGAATGCTCTGCCAGGAGAAATCAGGGTTCTGCAGGACCTTAATCATTTCCGCAGACCCTGCAGGACAGAGCTGTTCCACCTGGCATATGGTTGGGACCCTAAACACCCTCCAAGAAATGTGGGCCTCACTGCCATCGACTGAGACTGGACTGGAAAGTCCAGACGCCGCCCTCAATCAAAACCTGAATTTAATTGGGGTCTATATATATCAGAATGTTTTTAACTGTATTTATACTGTTTTAAAGATTTTGTTGCTATTACTAATTGTTTTTACCCACCCTGAGCACAGGAAATGGGGGATATAAAAATAAAGGTTATTGTTATTGTTATTATTAAGCACTAGGTGACTAACAGTCAAGATAAAACCAGCATATCTTCCAGTGGCTGGAAGCACAACAGCTTGTGTCTACACCATAGTTTGGGCTTGCGACAGGAGAGGTGTGTAGAAGGGGAAAAAAGTTACTTATTGCATCTGGCATGAGAAAACATGAACTACTCTTAATAGCGTTCTGGCAAGTTATTTCTGCAGACATGACGTTTGTGGAAAAGTCATTAAGAAAGAAGAAAATATGATTTGGAGATGAAAATATTGCCCCGGCTCTTCCCCCAGTTCCCTGCATGCCTGTCCCGAGGAAACCATCTTGTAAAATGTTTCATGCAAAAATATAAGGGGAAGGTACTTTGATTTAATCCTCCCCTCACACCTCTTCTCACTTAATTAATTGTTGTCAATTGGCTTTTCCAATGGGCAGGTAATATATGGTTTGTGCCAGTTTAGGGTGTGTCAGAATAGTAGGTAAGCTTGTGTCTAATGTCATCATGGCTGTGACACATAGCAATGTTTATGCCTTCCTCCAGGATCCTTGTTTATTATTTTCCTTAGGACATTTTGATCCCCCTCTTTCATCAAGGAGCTCAAGGCAATGAGACTTATTCATTCGGTTTTTGTTGTCGTTCGTTTAACGCCTGTGTGTGTGTTTTTTTATTGCATTGCTACTCTTTAGCATGGCTTTATGTTTTGAAAGGCTCTTTTTCCTTTGGTGTGTTTTTGTGTACTGCCTCTTGGGGCAAAAAGGGCAGAATCTGAATTTGGAAATAAAAATAGTAGCAATATACATTTAACTTGTGAGATATGCATTTAGTATAGTTAGATTAGGAACTTCCTGATGTTTTTTCTAATAGTCGCTTCCCATGTCCTGATTGGCTCAGTTGGACACTTCCTGCTCCTTTGAGCATACTTCCTCCCTGCTTGCCTCCAGAACAGAATGAATGACTGTAGAACAACAGTTAGACAGAACTCTGTCTCCTCTTTTTTCTATACAAAGTTGTTTCTCTTCTAAATAAAGCTATTTTATTATTTTAAGCCAATAGTTGGACATGCAGGTTGGCAGGCCACACTGGAACACCATATTCTGCCGTATAATAACCAGTCTTAAAGCTGAGCATCTAAGTGTTGTAGCAGGCATACCCCAAGTTGTACCGCATAATTTTTGAAGAATGTTGTTTCATGTGCATACTTTCACTGTACATTGTTACAAGAATGTTTACAGCTCAAGGTCCCGTCCAAGGTAGTGCCAAAGTATTTAGGTGTATAACTGTGTGTAAGTCAGGTGCCATTAAGGTTCATATTCAGTTCACGGATGGCAAGATTGTTATTTAGATGGAAACAAGATCATTCTGGTTTTCCTGTACTTGGAACGAGCCACCATTTATGATAGTAGCTGGCACAAATTTTTAGATCCCTAGTCAGTATTTTTCCTCATATACTTATTTATTTAAACAGTCTTTTTGTTGTTGTTATGTGCGAAGTCGTGTCCGACCAATCGCGACCCCATGGACAATGATCCTCCAGGCCTTCCTGTCCTCTACCATTCCCTGGAGTCCATTTAAGTTTGCATAAACAGTCTTAGACCAGAACTATCGTAAAACACAACTATAGAATAAAATGGGAGGGGGAAAGCAATCCCTTACCCATAAGAATAGAATAAAATAGGACAATCCCAATATAATAGGTACAAATGTCACAGAAAAGTCACCCTACCCTGAGGCAACGGATTTTACAGGCAGCACAAAACTTTGCTGTAACAGCTGACCTCAGGATTCTTGTCCTTCAATAACGTTTTTACCAGCACAGAGTCTGAATGGCCAGGAAACCTTCTGAACAAATGAGTTATCAATTTAAAACAGATCTCACTGTAAAAAGAACAGTGCAATAAAGTATGTTCTACAGTTTCAAGTTGTCTAGTTCTGCACAGACAGAATCTCTCAGACAGAGGGATATTTTGGTAACGGCCTTTGAGAATGGCCGATGGCAGTGGAAGCTCATCTAAGGATATTACACTCTAAAGTTAGAAGAATATGCTGCCGGTGACGGAATATATCTGGATTTGTTAGAAGCTAGAAAGGTAGGGGACCTTTCTATATCTGATTGAGATCCAATATCCTTGACTCTCAAATTAACAAGTTGTTTTATTTGGTTCTAATCAGTATTTCTTCAGTCCTTTCAATTGATTTCAGACTTTATGGAAGAAGATGAACCTGAAGAGCTTTGCACACTAGATCTTCAGAAAAGGTTTTGGAATATGCAAGATCTGTAGAGTGCATAATTCAAAAACAGATGAAGAATATCCTACAGGGGACATGGGAGAAGATGTGTATTTAGGATAGTTAGATTAGATTAAGAACTTCCCTGATGCTTTTCAAATAGTCTCCTCCTATGTCCTGATTGGCTTAACTGGAGACTTCCTGCTCCTTTGAACGCACTTCCTCCCTGCTTGCCCTCAGAAGAGATTCAGAACAACAGTTAAAGAGTCAGATAAGTCTCTTCGCTTTCTATACAAAGTTGTCATTCTTCTCCATAACACTACTTTATTCTTTTAAGCACTTAGGTGCTCAACCCTCTTTCCACATTTAAACTCTGACAACAACTTGGATCCCTTTTACAGAAGGACAACTGAAAGAAGGAAGGATAGAATGACTTTACAAAGCCTTGGGGCTGACTAAGGTCTATAACAGACTTTCCCAACTTTTTTATCATTGAGAAACCCCTGAAACATTCTTCAGGCTTTGAGAAACCCCAGAAGTGGAATAAATGTGCAGAACATGAATCCAGATCTTGGCTATATGCACACCCACCAAAGGCCCCTTCACCCACCCACCCCCTCCAGGCCCATCATTAGCCATTTTGGGAAGGGGGGCGGGTCAACATGATCATATATGGTCATATCGCCCAATAAATGTTTAACAACTTTAAAATATATAAAAATTAACTCACCCATTCAGGAAACCTTTCTAGAGCTATCAAGAGTTTCATGAAACTCTGCTTGAGGAAGCCTGGTCCAGAAGGTTTTTTCAGGTGTACCCAAAACCTGCAGACCTCTTAAAATCAGTCCTAAAAAACCTGCTTACAAAACTTCTCTCAAGCTTCAAACCATGATAGCAACAATGTGTTTGCTTGGTAAGGCATTGTACAAAATTGGGACTGCGAGAGCTGGCTAGGCCCATTTATGTTGTATAGAGCTGCTTGCTAGGAAAATACCTGGCAATAATCCTGTTTGTCAACTCTAGTGCCTTCAAAAGGCAGGATAAAGATGCAACAGAGGAAAGTGATGTCATAATGCATGATCCCTTATGTAAATATGAGCAATGGGTCACCTTGACGTAGGATTGCCATCCTAGTAGCAAATTGTGGTCACATCTGGTTCCATCTTTAGCTTACAAATACACAAATATCTTTCAGAGGCTAGAATATGAGTGCTAGTCCTTATCCCCTCTGCCACTGCCACTTGGAATATTGTTTACTTAAAGACTTTCTGCGGTGTGTTCAGACCAGGCATTCACTTACACCCAGATTTCTCTCTCTCTCTCATAGAAGACCGAAATATCTTAAAATATCTCTTCCTGAACTCAGACACGATAAGATAGAGGAAATGGTGGAAAACCAGTAATCAGTTTGAACTGAGACAGGTTGCTTTTAAAATGCACGATGTGAGATGATTGTAAGAGTTTATGCCTTTTTCATACGTTAAATCAGTCTTAACTTTTTTACCATTGAGAAACCACTGAAACATTTTTTCAGGCTCCGAGAAATCCCGGAAGTAGCTCAATCATGCAGAATACTTCAGACCAACACGGCTAATCATTTGAATCCATGCGGAATATGTTTGGGAAGCATAGCTGTGCACTTACTCCTCTGCTACCCATCTTCTCCAGGTCCATCATTGGCTTTTTTGGGAGGAGAAAACAGGTTGATTTGACCATATGGTAGTCACATCACCTGATAAATATATATTTTAAGTATAGTAAAAATTAATTAACTCTCACCCATTCAGGAAAGCCTTCCAGGGCTGTCAAGAAACCCCAGGGTTTCACAGAACCCTGGTTGAGGAAGCCTGGGTTATATCCTCAGACTCCTATGTGCACAAAATTGGTTTTAGCAAACAGTTGTTTAGATCTCTGGGAGGATAAACCTACAGGAAAATAAAATCTGAGGAGGATATTATGTGGAGTATGTTCATAGGCCTGGGGTTGGTGGGGAATGGATAATGTCAAATTGCCCGACAGTGGCGCAGGGTGGTAAGGCAGCCGACATACTGTCTGAAGCTCTGACCATGAGGCTGGGAGTTCTATCCCAGCAGTCGGCTCAAGGTTGACTCAGCCTTCCATCCTTCCAAGGTTGGTAAAATGAGTACCCAGTTTGCTGGGGGGTAAACGGTAATGACTGGGGAAGGCACTGGCAAACCACCCCGTATTGATTCTGCCAAGAAAACACTAGAGGGCGTCACCCCAAGGGTCAGACATGACTCGGTGCTTGCACAGGGGATACCTTTACCTTTACCTTTACCTTTACCTTTACCTTTACCTTTACCTTTACCTTTACCTTTACCTTTACCTTAAGGACTATGGTATGTAAGGACAATCATACTGGGTTTGGATTTCCGCCTATTCCATAGCTGCTCTGCTTCTCTTTTTCTCCCCCGCCAGTAAAAAAAATTGACTCCTTCAGCAGAATCCGGGGGTGAAAAAGGGGCTGGCTGAGGTTTTTTTAAAACAAGAAGTTTAATTCAGACAAGACAAAAAGAAAATGCTGATGGTTAATAATAGCCTATGGCTTAGTTCTCTCTGCACATTTTCAAGTAGTCTTCTGAGATGCCTGTAAAATCCGATTGTGAAACCAGGTGTGAGAATCCATGCTCAGATTCTCCTAATCCCAAAATGTGTCTCTCTAACCATGATTTACAGTGGTAGGCTATTTAATCGTTGCTTTATCATCTGTATTAGGAAATCCTTTCCTATTTTTAAAGGTGATAACCAAACCATATGAGTTTGGGGTTTATTTTCTGAAACAACGGGTGGAAGCAGAGTTTCTTTTCTTTTTTTTAACGAAGGTCTGTCACACTCATTGTCTGTTTAGTTTTTATAGCAGACATGCCGAGAATTGAAGTATTGACTGCCCAGCCTTGTTTTCATCTGCACCTGCACTTCAAGGCTATAGTAAATCCAGAAAGTGCTGGTAACTTGAAGAGGAAGTCGCCAGGGAAAAGTCAGCTAGCTGACTGAAACAAGAGAAATCCTTAGAAAAGCTGTAACTTCCAGGCCAGCAGTACTGTTAAATGTCCCGGATTGTTGCTTGTAGAATAAGCTTCAGTTTATAGAATGACCGTTGCATATTCCCAGTTCTGGCTCAATGCTAAGCTGACGGGAGCCAAATAAAGAAGTCTGGCTCTGTTTCTCATGCCTGCATTTCTCCGCTGGCCGTTCCCGTTTAAATCGGCACATTATTTATTTATTTGATTTATTTGATTTATGCCTTTATTGGCATAATTCAATGACTGTATATGCATATAAGCCGACTCTCGCATATAAGCTGAGGCACCTAATTTTACCACAAAAGCTGGGCAAACTTATTGACTCGCATATAAGCCGAGGGTGGGAAATGCAGCAGCTACTGATAAATTTCCAGGATGTCCTAAGCGCTTAATCCATGCTCCATCAGCATAAGCTCTCCCATCCATCCTTCCCCCACAATAAATAGCTGCCTTTCTTTTCACTAACCAAAGGAGTCTCAAAGTGGCTTACAGTCACCTTCCCTTCCTCTCTTGATGCCAGACACCCTGAGAGAGCTCTGACAGAACTGCTCTGTGAGAACAGCTTTGGCAGGAGAACCAAACAGTGCCCTCCAGGCTAGCAAGCCAGAGCAGAACAACAGTACCCAAAGTTGGCAACCTACTACAACAAGTACAACTGCTACCAAACTGGGAGAATGGACTACTCTAACTACAGCTACAACACTGAAATAAAGAACTCTAAAACTGAAAGAAAGAACTGTAAAAATCAACTTTTAAAAGCAACACAACCCCAAGAGGAAAAGGCAAACAATGCTGCCCCTCAGATAAAAGGAGAAAGAAACACTAGGAGAAAGAAAGAGTATGTAAATCCCAATGCACCCCAAAACCCACCCCAGCCCCAGGAACCAAAAGAATAGTTTGGAAGAAGTGATTAGGAAAAGAAGGGGGAAAAAGTCAAACCTCAGTCAAACCATTGATGTCCTACAAGCTGCCAGCATTCAAGACCTATGATTGGCTGGCTGGGAGCAACAAGCTCAGCTTTCAAGACGTTTGCAGAAGGCAATGCTATGATTGGCTGGCTGGGAGCAACAAGCTTTCAAGACCTTTGCAGAAGGTAATCCTACGTTTGGCTGGCTGGGAGAACAAGCTCAGCTTTCAGGACCTTTGCAGAAGGTAATCCTATGATTGGCTGGCTGAGAGCAACAAGCTCAGCTTTCAAGACCTTTGCAGAAGGCAATGCTATGATTGGCTGGCTGGGAGACTGCTGTTAGTTCAATCACCCGCGTATAAGCCAAGGAGGGCTTTTTCAGTGTTAAAACTGCTGAAAAACTCGGCTTATATGCGAGTATATACGGTATTAGAATATTGACAAATACAGCCCCAATATTATCAACAATTCCAGCACATGTCAGTATAATTATCCTTTTTCGGAGTAAGATGCCATTGTTTAGATGAGCTTTTTTCAACCTTTTGACTGTGGAGGAGCCCCTGAAATAAACTTTCAAGCTTTGAGGGCCCCTGGAAGTGATGTCAGCTGGCCACGCCCCTTGAAAGTCCTGTCCCACTGGAACTGACATCACCACCCGCACCCTTTGTCCTCCTTTCATTCCCTTCTCTTGCCTTTACTGAGTAAGACAGTATCTTTGAAAACAAGGTCTCACCAGCATCTGTTTGGGCTTCTGTCCATGTTTAAGTCAACTTGATCAGCTTTTGCCCAACAAACCTGATAAATGGTGTGTATGCAAGAAAATATTTTTGAACACTATGTTCATTTAAAAAGTCAACCAGCTTTTTTCAATTATTTCTACCATTGAGAAACCCCTACACCAAACAGAGCCAGTTTGGTGTTGTGGTTAGGAGTGCAGACTTCTAATCTGGCGAGCCGGGTTCAATTCCATACTCCCCCACATGCAGCCAGCTGGGTGACCTTGGGCTCACCATGGCGCTGATAAAGCTGTTCTGACCAAGCAATAAAATCAGAGATCTTTCAGCCTCGCCCACCTCACAGGGTGTCTGTTGTGGGGAAAGGAAAGGGAAGGCAAATGTAAGCCTCTTTGAGACTCCTTTGGGTGGACAAAAGTGGCATATAAGAACCAATTCTTCTCCCCTGAAACATTCTTCAGGCTTTGAGAAACCCAAGAAGTGGCGCGATTGTGCAGAATATGGTTGGGAAGCATAGCTGTGTACATGCCCACCTGGGACCACTCACCTTCTGACCACCTCCGGACTTATCATTGGTCATTTTGGGTGGTGGTGGGCATTCAACATGACTATATATGGTCATATCACCTGATACCTATTTAACAAATTTGTAAAATATCTAAAAGATTAACTCCCACCCATTCGGGAAACCCTTGCAGGGCCGTCAAGAAACCCCAGGATTTCCCTGAGCCCCTGGTTGAGAAAGCCTGCGCTTAACAGAGCACCTTCCTGAAATGTTGAAGCATTCCTAATAGAGTTATGTGTAGCCTCACTCTTGGACATTTTGTGGTTTCACTTCCAGCAATAGCCATTTTGTGGTTGTGCCCTCCTCCCATTGCTAGAATTTGAAAGAAGAAGAGTTGGTTCTTATAATCACTTTTCCTCTCCCCACAACAGATACCCTGTGAGGCTGAGAGAGCCCTGATATTACTGCTGGGTCAGAACAGCTTTATCAGTGCTGTGGCGAGCCCAAGGTCACCCAGCTGGCTGCATGTGGGGGAGTGAGGATTCAAACCCAGCTCGCCAGATTAGAAGTCCGCACTCCTAACTACTACACCCTTGTGGCAAGGGGAATTTTTTTAAAAATTGAAGTCCTTTGACCATTTCCCTCCATAGAAGCACCCCTGTAAGGGTTGCTTGGCTATCCATGTATTTAGCGCTTCTGCATTCACTCGAGGATTGCACGCAGATGCCGGATGTTTGTTTAATCTGGAGGTTCTGAGGTTAGGTAACTATCTCAACCACAAGAACGCAGTTCACTTCACTTAAGGGATCATCTCCTCTGCGCTTCAAAACATCAAGACAGTGAACACCGCCTTGTAGGATATTGCTATCCACAGATACTGATCTTGCACCTGTATTTTGGGACACTATGCAGGGTTTTTCTTAAAAGACGAATTTTGCTCTGTATTCCCATTGATATTTGCTGTGGAAATCACCGTCTGCTTTTCCGTGCTTGATTTGCTGGCCAATTGTGCATAGACTTAAAAAAAAAAACACACACACACACAAAGCTGGAGAATAGATTATTACAATCAGAATACTGGCCAATTAAAAGGAAAAAAATATTTTGCTGTTGGGCTGAAGAGTTGAGTGGCACTGCCCCTGGAGAAGAGAGAGAAAAGCATGCATTCATACAAAATTCACTTTTTTGTTTGAATAGCCAAGTCACAGTGGCCGCCACGTCACGAGTGATTCAGAAGATCTTCCTTACTTTGGATTAATCAAATAAAAGGGGTGGGGGAAGAAACATCCTGTTGGAAAGAGTATGCCGTCTGCGTGTAGCAAGTATTGACTTTATTACGGCGTAGTAGCTGGAAGTTCTTAGACATCTGTGCAATGAATCACGGGCCCGTAGAAACAGGAGCAATTAGCTACATTTGGGCCAGAAAAGGTCTTGGAAGGTGTCTAATTGAGTGACTTGCAACCGTGCCAGGAAACAATGTGAATTTGACAAGAATCCCACAATTCATTTGTACATTAGTCCTTGTGGGACATAATTTGTTAGCATGTACTTATTACCCTAGATAACTAATCCAATTCCACCCGTTGGCCACTGAAGCCAGACATGCTTGGCTAACGTTTTTTAAAAGTAAAGGATGTCGTTAAAGGCAAATCACTTTACAGACCATTATTAAAGCTGCGATCATTTAAACATTAAAAGGGTTGTTTTGGCAAGTACAAGGCCACGCATTCCACAAGGGGAGCCGTAAAAGATCTTTAGAGAGAAGAAAACAAAAGGGTAAAAAAAAAAAATCCTGCCTTCGTTAGTGAATTCTAAGAACTGTATGAACTGATCACGTGTTTGTTTTACAATATAGAAATTGTATAAAGAAAAAATGTGAAAAACGTAGATGTGTGGGAAATGTTCCCAGTTTTTCTTTTTCTTTTTTTACAGGAACTTCTGACCCTTTCAAACACTCACATTGTAAGGACAGCACTATTTTTTCTAGATGTGGCTCCCCATTCAAAAGCTTGACTGGTTGATTTGCATCAAGGTGGGATTACGGCTGATCCGTTTACCAGCTGGAACACAGACGGAGATTTTAAATCCATCGGTTCAGAATGGATACGGACACTGGAAGTGATTTGAGCTCTTTATTCGGACCTCAGCGTGTCGCAAGAAGAACTGAAATGAATGAATACACTCCCAGAAACCCCAACATATGCAGAAGAAAACAAGGGATTTTCCTGCCAGTGCACGCTATTGGTCAGCTTCATTTTAAACTGACTGGATTTGGCAGACGGATTTGGCAGAGTCCCCTGCACAAAGCAAGGCGGTCCCCGTAATCCCTTTACCAGTGAGGCAGTGGGCTAACCACTTGTGATCAACAATGTCAAACGCTGATGACAAACATGAGGATAGTCAAACTACCTTGACCCAGCTGGTGCTGGAGATCATCTATCAGGGCGACCAACGCAGTCTTCACCCCGTGGCCAGGATGGAAGCCTGATTGGTATGGACCAAGAGCTGAAGTTTCATCCAAGAAAGCCAGGAGCTGGTTTGTAGCAGCCCTTTCAACCACCTTTCCGAGGAACACAAAATGCAATACCAGGCAGCAGCTGGCAGGGTCCCATGGATCCAATGATGGTGTTTTCAGAAGAGGGAAAACCACTGCCTACTTGAGGCCTTCAGGAAACGCTCCTGATGTCAGGGAGATGTTGACAATGTCCCTCAAGGGTCCTCATATCTGGTGGTCACCCAATTTGATCCAAGTGGCAAGTGGTCACCCTCACTGACTCCAGCAATTTGTCCATTTCAGTTAAAGAGGGCCACCTGAAGCCATCAAGCAATATCCTCCATGACAACATTGGAGCTCCCAGTTCACATTCTGTATCAAACGTAGTAGGAAGGTCTTGGCGGAGCAACAAGACTGTATCTGCAAGAAAACTCGCTAATGCCTCACAGCTCAAGTCCAGTTTACTATTGTTTTGGTGCCCCTGATTGAGCACGGTAAGAGATTGCATTGCCTTAAATAATTGTGCCGGGTGAGACCTAGCAGACGCAATTTTAGCAGCGATAAATTCACATTCCGCCACCTTCACCACCATCCCATATGCCCTCATAAGCGTGTAATAAGATGTTCTTGCCGCTTCATCACTTCCCTCTTCCCTTCACAGAGCTCATGGGAATGCCATGGAGCCAATAAGCTCATTATGTATGTTTTGAAAACGTTTCTGAAAGCCATCCTGAGTCTCCAGCGAAGGGTGGGGTACAAATAAATAAATAAAACAAAATAAAACAAATAAAACAAACGTAATAAGTTATTAGTTAAAATGCAGAACTAGAAGACCTGCCAGAGCATAAAGCACTGAGAAAGTTAAAGGTTCAACTGTATCCAGTCTAAAAGCACTATTCAAACTGTAGCTCTCCAGATGTCCATGGACTACAACTACCATGAACCCCTGCCAGCATGGCCATGGAAAACAATTACAATGGACTACAATTACCATGAGACCCTACTTGCAGGGATTCTTGGTAACTGTAGTTCATAGGAATCTGGAGCGTCGTAGTATAGACACCCCTGAACTATAAAATGGTGTTTTAAAATCAAACCCTTACTTAAGGCTTAGATAAAGATAAATGCTTTGGTCTAATGCCAGCAACATAGTAGAGTAGTTGCCATTTAAGCCTTAGGGGTTAGGGCATTTTTTAAAAGTGAGCTGCTGCTACTGAAAAAGCCCTGCCTCTGGTTGCACCTACCTTCCCTCTCAAGGTAGGAGCATAACTGATGGGCTGATGATGATGATGTCCGTTCAGTCATGTCCGACCCTTGGCGATTCTATAGGAAAGTCTCTGCCATGCGCCCCTATCTCTGACTGCTTCTTTTAGTTGATTCATGGTCATCCCTGAATCGGCCCTGATTATGTCGAGCCAGTGGATCCTTTGGCGACCACGTTTCCTTTTGCCGCTGACCATGCCAAGCATTAATGATTTTTCTAACGAGTTTGATCGCATGATGTGTCCAAAGTAAGTGAGCTTTAGCTGCAATATCTTCCCTTCTAATGACATAGTTGGTTTACTCCTCTCTAAAACTATCTTGTTGGTAACTTTGGCTGTCCACTGATGGGTTAGACCAGCCTTTTTCAACCTTTTGATCAGTTTGAGAAGCCCCGGAAGTGATATTAGCTGACCATGACCTCTTTCCACACTCCCTGAAGTCTGAAACTATAGTAAATAATGCTTCCAAGAGTGCAAAAAATAGTCATTTTTAAAGTATCATTGACAATCATAATAGTCAAATGAAATTGTAAATAAGTGTGTAATAATAACACGGTTCAAGTTTGATACAAAAAATTCAGGCAACAGTTCAACAGGTTAGTTCCAACTGAAGTCCAAAAAACCACCCAGTAGTCCCTGATTTTGCAAGGTGATTTCTACAGTGGACCCAAATAATTGAGGTGAAACAATGTAATAACACAAGGTCTCAAGAATTTGCAATTTATAATTTTGAATTTTAAAATAGTAGTGCAAAAATACAATTATTACCTAACAGAAGTAATAATATTAACAAGTTCCTCGAGGGAATAAGTAAGACAGTGACTATGAAGAATTCTCAAAAAAATGAACTTAATTCTGTAATGAAAAATAACTTGATTAGATGTATGCATTCGTTACAATGATTGTAAAAGACAAAAAGCATTAGAACTTATTCTTATATCAGTGGGACTTTTCCAAGCTGCACATATTTATATTTATATTTATATTTATATTTATATTTATATTTATATTTATATTTATATTTATATTTATATTTATATTTATATTTATATTTATATTTATATTTATATTTATATTTATATTTATATTTATATTTATATTTATATTTATATTTATATTTATATTTATATTTATATTTATATTTATATCCCGCTTCTTCCAGCGAACCTTGTGGGATGTCACACTTAAATCCCAATAAAATATACAATATGGTACTATTAAAATACCCATTAAAAAAACCCTATGGTGGCGACAATTCCAAATCCCATAGTGCTAGCTATCCTCCGGTCTCAGGGGGACCCTGACCATTGCCCCTTCACCCACAGCGATGGTCAGCTGCTGGGGACTTCCAAATTCAAGATTTTTTCTTTTCCTCTGCTCTATGATCCAGGGAAGGTTCCCAAAGGCTATCCATACCTATGAATGATTTTATCTTATGTGTTTCCATTTGCTAATACGCATTAGCCACTTAAATACAATAGGACTGAGATTTTTGCATTATTACTAAGAGGGGAAGCTTATTTCATTCATAAATTAAAATCATTACACCCTGAGGGTTTAAATTCATCTCTGAATTTGCACTTTTTCCTCTGGTTTTTTGTATACGATTTCTTGTTTTCCCTGATTCATGTAAATTGGCATTTTCATGTTGGTCTATGTTTATTGCCCTGTATTTCTCAGTGTGATCTATTCACATGGTGTTTGACCTTTATTAGGAGTTCTTCATTAGGAGTTAAGGTTTTTCTTGTTATGACTAGAGGTTTTCCTGTTGTTTAGAGTGGCCATGAGAAATCATCCACATTTGTGTATAAACACATACAAACAGATTGCCATTATCTGTTTTGAGAACCTGGGCTTCATTATTTAGCCCCTGATAGTTTGCTTAGTTTTTTTACATTTTCGCCATTATAAAATGGAGGTTAGGGATTTCCCTTTAAGTGACTAATGTATAGAGATATCCTCCTTAATACGGTTGACGATGGAATCAGGCATCAAGGTTTGCTGAAATCAGATGTACCTCAACCATAGGCCTGGTGGAAAATCTCTATTTTACAGACCCTGTGGTCCTTCAGGGCCCTGATCTCACCAAACAGAGATTCCACCAGACCTGGTTGGAGCCAATCTGATTTCTTAGGGGATGAACCTGAACAGATTTGTATCATTGGGGGCCATGATGGGAGAGATGGTCCTGCAGATACAATGGTCCCAGAGCATTTAGGTCTTTTAACCTTTAATGACTTATAAACTAAGACCTTGAACCTGATTTGGTCTCCAATCTGAAGCCAGTGCAGCTGGAAGAGCACAAGTCCCACATACCTGTGAGAGCCTGGGTGTCACTCCTTTTATTTTTAAACATCCTAACTTTCTCATAACCAATATGGCTGTTGAGAATTTTGTACACAGACCATACTTTTTATAGAGAGCAATTTCTCCCCTAATATTGCCACTACCCCAATTCAGAACACACAAATGTACAAATATACTTGGGGTATAACTCCTTATTACAGTGTCATTGTCTAGTCTATTCCCACCACACTTGTATAACTAACTATACAGGATTGCAAAAAGCTTATTTCTAGTCAATTTTATTCCTTTCAAAATAAGTATACAAGGAAGAATAATTTTTATTCCAGTGGTGTCACAGGCACTGTCCCATCAGGGTTGATAATAGTGATACATATGTTTATTGCAGTAATATGTTGTCAGCAGTTATTTTTCTCACAGGGTATAAAGTCAGGGTCCGTAAATATGCATCTATATAACTAGTTCATTTTTTTAATCCCTCCCACTTTTCCCCTCTCCTCCATTTTATCCTGACAACAACCTTGTGGTGTAGGTTAGGCTACTGGTCAAACAGTGCATTTTGAAAGAGAGGATTAAAACCTGGGTTTCCCAGATATTTCTCCAACATTTTAACCACTATACCAGCTCTGGGTTGGGAAATACCTGGAAACTATAAAGGTGGAGCCAGGAGTGGGTGGGATCTGAGGCAGGGAGGGACCTCAGTGGAGTATTATGGAGTCCACCCTCCAAAGCCACCATTCCTCCAGGAGAACTTATCTCTGTCACCTGGAGATGAGCTATAATTCTAGAGCAGGGGTAGTCAACATGTGGTCCTCCAGATGTTCAAAGAGTACAATTCCCATGAGCCCCTGCCAGCATTTGTAGTCTATGAACATCTGGAGGACCACAGGTTGACTACCCCTGCTCTAGAGGATCTCCAGGTTCCATCTGGGGACCAGTATCCCTCTATCACCATTCTGGTGAACAGGGGTCCCCAACTTTTTTGAGCCTGCAAGCAGATTTGGAGGACACATCATGGGGGGAACAGAACAAAATGGCCACCTTAGGAGGTAAAGCCAGCCACAAAAAGATTGCCACAGCTTCAGTAGCACAATGTAGATCCTTTTGCAACAGTGGCAGCTGCTGCCGAACCAACATGTTAAAAAATCTGTATAGCCAATCAAATCGTCAATAGTCAGTAGGAAACCTTGCTGGACAAAAGCTACCGTATTTGCCGGCGTATAAGACGACTGGGCGTATAAGACGACCCCCCAACATTTCCACTCAAAATATAGAGTTTGTTTCATTACATTACAGTACCTGTCATTGTCACCATTGTACGGCCACAGCGTGATCGCGGCGCCTCCGGCCCGCCCCTGCATCCCCCTGTGACCGGCACTAGTACGCAAGTGCGCATGTGCGAGCTCTGTGTAGACAAGGGGTGGGCCGGAGCACCGCTGCTTCCCATCGAGCAGAACAGGCCGGTCACGCCAAAAAGGCTGGCACCCCTGTCTCGCTGCTGATGCTCGCCGAAGCCACGCTGATGACCCACTACGGCCGCGCTGGATACCGTGCAATATTGGATGATATGTAGAATGATGTGGGGGGGGGCATCGGGAGCCCACTATGGGCAGCTATGTCTATCCCAACTGAAGTGCACCCGGCGTATAGGACGACCCCCCCCACTTGGAGGCATGTTTTTCAGGGGGAAAAAGTAGTCTTATACGCCAGCAAATACTGTATATCTGGTTCTATCTACTGCCTAAAAACACTTGGTGGGCACTGACGGGAACCATGTTGGGGGCTCCTGCTGTAGAAACTGTACCATTTTCAAGCCTCCACCCAGATTAAATGATCATGTTATCTGTTCAGTCGTGTCCGACCCTCAGCGATTTTATAGGAAAGTCTTTGCCATGCGCCCCTGTCTCTGACTGCTTCTTTCAGTTGGTTCATGGTCATCCCTGTATCGGCTTTGATTGTGTCGAGCCAGCGGATCCTTTGGCGACCACGTTTCCTTTTGCCGCTGACCATGCCGAGTATTAATGCTTTTTCTAGCAAGTTTGATCGCATGATGTGTCCAAAGTAAGTGAGCTTCAGCCGCAATATCTTCCCTTCTAATGACATAGTTGGTTTTCTCCTTTCCAAAACTATCTTTGGCTGTCCATGGTAACTTTGGCAGCATTCATCTCCAACACCATAATTCAAAAGCATCTATATTCCTCCTGTCTTCCTTCTTCAGGGTCCAGCTTTCACATCCGTAGGTTGTTATGGGGAAGACAACGGTGTTGACTAACCGGCACTTTGTATTAAGGCTGATATCCTTACTCTTCCATATTCGGTTCATGCCTAACATTGCGTTCCGGCCCAGTGTTTTGTTGTTTTTTTCCTATGGGATTTTCTTAGCATTGACTACCGATGCTGTGTCTGCAATAAAAACAAGCTCTTTCTTACATTATTTCTTGGATATTGGCAAAATGTACCTGGGAAAACGTTTTGGCCTGCGTAGACGTGTCTGCCTTTTCAGTGATGACATATACATTTGCTTCTGTTGTGGCTCTCGCTGAGTGAACAGTCTCCTCATAAATGTGGCTGAACTGTCATGATCAACCGTTAGTATCTACGCCGAATCACTGGCAGTCATGACTGCAGGCACGCGGTGGGCGTGGAGAATTAATTTCTGAACAATTAAAGCATCTTTATTTCATCTTCCCACAGTTATTCGTGAGCCTCAGCGTTCCCCACATCCTTTTCCTCACAGAAGCCCATCTGCCGCAGGTCTAGGAGACCACTTAGGTTTAGCTTTATGGTTTCTGTGAAATTTCATTGGTCTAATAGTGAATATATTTGTTTCATTTCACAGTTGGACACTGTCTGTTTCCAGATGTCTGTTTAAGTCAGCAATGAGGGCCTATCTGAGGCTGTCATTTCAGTTTTTAAGACACATGTGTATGAAGGGAAGTTCAGTCAGAAGGTGCCAACTTTCAGAAGAATCGAGAGGTCTTTGATGTATCTGTTCACCAATTTTAAAAAATCTGTTTGAAAAATCCACTATAATCACAGATGTTATGTTGTGTTGAGTAGAATATTGTTAAGATAAGACAGGACTAAGGGGTGGGTGGGAAGGAAGGTGTACTGTTCTTCACAGGGAAACTGGCGTACACAGTTAAGGAAAACTGTATTGCTGGAGTAAACCCATGAAATTTAAGCATTAAGAAGCTCTGTGTTTATCATAAATTCTGTCCAGATGTGAAGTTCTTCGGGCCTTGCTTCCAATATACGGCAAATGCCTTGTGGCTGAAGTAGGAGCTGCACAAATGGAATAGAGGGTAATTGCTACAGATTTGAAAAGGCAGGTTTAAGGAAGGGATGCAGTGGAGTTCAGCAGAGGTAGAAGAGGGCATGTTACAGTGCGGAAAATTCCCAACTCGTATCAGATGCAGTCCACAAGATGGCAACCGAATCGTCTCGAATGGCACTGCTAATCATGCAAGAGGGAAAGTCTTCAACCATGAAGGACAAGATAAGCAGAAAGAACTGTAAACGTAGCAAGATGATCCCAATTTGAATCAAGGCTTTGGGAATCTTTTTTTTTTAAGGTTGATGTAATACCTATATTAGGAAAGAGAGTGTGGTTTAAAGCTTTGCAAACAGACAGTTCCTAGTTCAATCCCTGACAGCTCCAGTTTAAAAAAAAAAAAAAACGGATCTGGCTGTCGGTGAGGTGAAAGACTATCTACCTAAGACCCCGGAGAGAAGCTGCCAGTCAGAAAAGAAGGAACTGATCTTGATAGATGAGTGTTTGGACACATAAGCTGCTTCTGCATGGGTGGAAAAGGCCGGAAGGGTGCTCATATGGAAGCAGGGCTAATTCCGACTAGCACATGAAAATGCCACTGGGCTGGACCCCTCCTAAGCATGGCGCAGATTGGGCTCTCACGAAGGGAACATGAAAGAATCTGCATTCCCCTTTTCACCGCAGGGGGCAATGAGGTCTGTCCTGCAGCAGGCCCATATGAATGCGGAAGAGCCAAGCCTTCCTGGCCTGTCTCCTCCCCGGCCTACGGAGGGTCCCCAAAATGCCCCACTTGGCTCCACACTGCTTCACGGAGCCCCTAGGCCGAATGGGGCTTTTTTGTGTGTGTTTTGCAGGATGGCAGGATTGCATTCTCACACAAAATCCGGGTCAGATAGTGTCCACTGCCAAAATGTGTCCCCCATGGGGATGTGTTTGTGTGTGATAATAAAGGTAAAGATATCCCCTGTGCAAGCACCGAGTCATGTCTGACCCTTGGGGTGATGCACTCCAGCGTTATCATAGCAGACTCAATACAGGGTGGCCTTGCCAGTACCTTCCCCAGTCATTACCGTTCCCCCCCCCCCCAGCAAGCTGGGTACTCATTTTACCGACTCGGAAGGATGGAAGGCTGAGTCAACCTTGACCTGGCTGCTGGGATCGAACTCCCAGCCTCACGGTCAGAGCTTCAGACAGCATGTCGGCTGCCTTACCACCCTGCGCCACAAGAGGCTCTGTGTGTGATAACAGAGAAGCTTCAATAAGCTGTAGTGGTTCAATGCTGTGGCTCAGTGGAAGATGCCTTTGCTTCGTATGTCGAACGTCCTGTGTCCAGTCCTGGCATGTCCAGATAAAATGAGCAGGCTACTGGTATTGTGAAAGACATTGCTGGCTGAGACTCTGGAGTACTGACTTTGATGGACTATGAATCCAACTGAGTATAAAACAACTTAATGTGTTCAGAGATGGGGGCAGGGCAAAGCTTCGGGGTGATAAAAGTGTATTAGTTGAAAACACTTTAAAAATGGAAAGCAGGGATCAGTCTCTGAACCCTAAACTAAATTTCCTTTTCTTCCTGCTTGCACGACTACCTCCATTCCCGGGTCACAGAAAAGTCCCTTGCCAAGTGGTTCTTGGTAGGGTTCTACTAGTCTGCTTGGACACGTGCTAAAAAGAAATGATAGAGAGTAGCTATTGCAATCCATCAGGTTTTATTGTTTTTAAGGGGATGATATTGTGGGTTATTTTGTTATTCACCACGAGCCACTGTGTGGGAGTGGTGGGATAGAAGTAAAATTATAAATAAATAAATAGGTTACTTGTGAACAACTGTGTTTAATTTTCTGAATTATCACTGGAAATCATTAAAGCAAGTGGCCCTGGTTCCGTACAAGCTACTTATTAGGGGCTGTCTCTGTTTAGCAGACCAAAATGCCTTTTCCCCCCCAACATAAATTAAAAAATTCCAAAGGGATTACACATAGGAACATTCAGTACAGTCTATACTACATACATTTAAAATTAGAATAAATAAGAATGACAAGCATTTGTCATACAGACCATATGCTCTCACTTACTGAATTATCAGTCTCCAAATGCTAGCCTAATGCTGTCAGGTCTCGGAAGATAAGCAAGGGAAGGCCAGCGTGGAGTGAGTTACAGAAGTCTAGTCTGGAAGTGACCGTTGCGTGGATCATTATGGTCAGGGGGTCCGAGGACAGGTAGGGTGCTAGTAGTCTAGCCTGGCACAGATGGAAAAATGCCGCTTGAGCTACTCTTGTGACCTGAGCCTCCATAGATAAGGAGGTATTAAAGCCCACCGCCAGATCCCTGGCCACAAGCACAGCCATAAGCTGCACCCCACCCAGGGGAAGCGTACTTCCTGCTCCTGTCACCTTCTACCCAGCCAAAGGACCTCCATCTTGGAGGGGTTCAGTTTCAGGTGACTATTCCCGAGCCATCCAGATACAGCTTCCAAACAACTGGCAAATGTTTCCGGGGGAGGGGGGAATCCAGCTGGCCAGGAGATAAGAGTTGGGTGTCATCTGCATACTGATGACAACCCAGTCCAAAACCGCGGATCAGCTGTGCCAAAGGCTGCATGCAGATGTTAAAAAGCATGGGTGAGTATATTGCCCCCTGCGGCACCCTACAATAAGGTGACCAGATTGTCCCACTTTTGGAGGTACATCTGGGGGCACCTGGCAAATTGTACTTACAGTATTTGCTGGGGTATAAGACTAATTTCCCCCCCTGAAAAATATGCCTCCAAGTCGGGTGGGGGGGCTCGTCCTATATGCCGGATGCACTTCAGTTGGGATAGACATAGCTGCCCATAGTGGCCCATAGTACTGTAATGTAATGTAACAAACTCTATATTTTGAGTGGAAATGTTGGGGGGTCGTCTTATGCACCCAGTCGTTTTATATGCCGGCAAATACGGTATGTTGAAATTAAAAATATATGTATTACAATACTATTTTGCGTTCTATGGAAATCTTTGTTGCTCCATATAGACCAAATTTTAAATCAAGAACTCCCCCGGTCAATGGTGTCCCGCTTTACCAATGTTAAAATCTGGTCACCTTACCCTACAAGGGAGCGCAAAGGGGTCCAACAACTCTTTACCCACTGCAACACTCTATGTCTGGTTCCGGAGAAAGGAGATCAGTCATTGTAAGGCTGCCCCTCCAATCCCCATTCTGGTGAGGTGGTAGGCTAACAACTCATTATGGAGAACGTCAAATGCTGCCAACAGGGTGGGAGGTGGGTGGGGGCGGCCAGGAGGGCTGCAAGGGGCCCATTATCATACAATGGGCTTTAGATCTAGTCTCAAATAATGTCCTTCTAATGCCAGTCACCTTCTGTTCTTCAACTTCACCCATTCTTTCATCAAAACTAGACAATAAACCACAAAGTATAATTTCAAATCAGGTAAACTCAATCCACCTCTGGGGTGGGGAGAGAGGGGGAGGGTCTGCTAAGCTCCTGTTCACCTTCCTTTTCATATGTTAATTGACCTGGCCAGGAAGCAGGTACCTGGGATGGGGGGGAGAACTTCTTCTTCCCAGAATTCCTAGCTGAGGGGCTTCCTGTGGGCGGGGACAGGAAAGTATATCTGATTCTGATCACCAGAAGGAGGAGCTTTGGGGCTTTGGCTCTTGGTCTTTTGCCTGCTGAACATCAGAGAAGGTGGTTGCTCTTGGGAGAAGAGGTGAGCAGCCATTTTGGACATGTGAGCAATGCAAGGAGACTGTGGAACCTCTTTAAGCAAAGGGGTCTGCCCTGTATTTGACATCATACAGGGTATACTTAGCAGAGGGGCAGAAGGATTGCGTTTCATCCAGTTTCTTTTGTCTCTTTTGCTTAACTCTTGTGCTGTGGAAAGGATCTGCCTTTCAAATCTTGTTATTTTTAATAAATATCTTTTATAAATTGGAAGTGGGCTCCCCCTCCTCGGAAACACTAGCCTGGTGTAATGGGAAGACCCAGAGAAGGTACACCCTTGCATAAGGTGACCAGATTTTAACATTGGGAAAGCGGGACACAATTGACCGGGGGGGGGGGTTCTTGATTAAAAATTTGGTCTATATGGAGCAACAAAAAGTTGCATAGAACGCAAACATAGTATTGTAATATATATATATTTTTACTTGCAACATAAGTACAATTTACCAGGTTCCCTCAGATGTCCCTCCAAACATGGGACAATCTGGTCACCTTACCCTTGCAGCAACCCATCCTCCGCAGTGCTCAGGTGCTAAGACTGTGGGGGACCACAGAAGCAAGGCCTCATAGGTGTGGAAGGGGCTGCTAGGGGTCCTGGCTCTCCCAGCTGTGACCCTGTACTTTAGCCTGGTGGTGGCTGTGGTGACCCACAGAGTTCCTTTTGCCACCCGCCTGGAGTTGGCACCCAGCCAAAACGGGGTGGGCAAGGATGGACCTGGGTCTGCAAGGCAGAAGCAGGCTGGTTCCATCACATCCCCAAAATCTGCGGGCATTTGTTGAGGCAGTTTTCGGAGCCCTACCAACCAGTGATGGGCATCAGCTCACCCACTGCCTTCTCCCACAAAATACTGGCGGTACAAGCAATTTATTGGTACTGAAGGGACTGAGAAACTGCTTAAAAAGTTGAGGAAAAATAATTGAACAATCTTATATGCAAGATTAGGCCAAGAGGACTAACCGCTTTGAAGCAAATAAAACACTGTAGACAAATTAAATAGAATTTAGCATATATATACAAATAAAACTGAAAGTAACCCAAAATACTGTAAAATAATCATTAAATACACAAACCTCAGACAGAAGGCTAGTCATGTTTCAACAACAGTCTTCATCATTAATCCGGTGAATAAAAAACAGTTTCATAACACAAAATTAAAAGTCCTGGATTTAACAAGGACACACCACATCAATTTAAACATCCACAGGGGAATCCAAATATAAATAAAGGAAAATATTATGACAGATTTATGAAAACTAAGTCCCTCTTATGCTCCATCAGAAACTTGTTGGCAGTGACCTAAAAGTACAACTGGAGAAAATGTTTGTCTGTTTTTTTCTGTTGGTTGGAGCAAGTTTCAGTTTCCCCTTTTCATTTACATTACTCAGGGGCCCAGTGTGGTAGTGTGGTTAAGGGAGGTAGGCTCTAAACTGGAGAATTGGGTTTGGTTCCCCACTCCTCTACATGCAGCCAGCTGGGTGACCTTGGACTAGTCACAGTTCTCTTAGAGCTGTTTTCACAGAGCAGTTCTGTCAAAGCTCTCTCAGCCCCACCTACCTCACGAGGTGTCTGTTGTGGAGAGAGGAAGGGAACGGTCATTATGAGCCGCTTTGGGACTCCTTTGGGAAGTGAGAAGCGAGGTATTAAAAAACAACTCTTCTTCTTCTCTAGGTCCTGAGTTGATTCTGCTTGCTCCAGACTCCAGAGGAATCTTCCCTGTAAGTGAAATGGCCATTCTTTTCTCGTCTGTAATGTGAGTGAATGATGTGAGTATCCTAAACCAGGGGTAGTCAACCTGTGGTCCTCCAGATGTTCATGGACTACAGCAAACGCTGGCAGGGTCTCATGGGAATTGTAGTCCATGAATATCTGGAGGGCCACAGGTTGACTACCCCTGCCCTAAATGGATGAAGAAATGATGATGTCAGCCATTCATTCTTGGTGATCCTATGGCTCAGCTGATTCTATGTCTTCCAATCTTATACTGCTTCTTTTCGTTGAATAATAATAATAGTTATTAGTTATTATTAGTTAATAGTTAATAGTTATTATTATTATTAGATTTATTTCCCGCCACTCCCTTGCGACTCGTGGCGGGTAACAGTATCCCAAAATCCCCATTAAAACCCCATTAAACACTAATAACGTTACCAATATTACCGGCATGGCAAGAACGGCAGCTCAACTTCCCCCCCCCTCCCACTAGTAGCAGGTGGAGAGGAGGTCCTGATGATGTTTTGCTTTGGGTCCGAATCCCGAGTCCCCGGGGGGGGGGGGGGGCATAGATCTATATTATCAGCCCTGGCCTCAACCATAAACCTGGCGGAAGAGCTCCGTCTTGCAGGCCCTGCGGAACGTTGAAAGGGCCCACAGGGCCCACAGCTCTCCCGGGAGCTCATTCCACCAGGTCGGGGCCAGGACCGAAAAGGCCCTGGCCCTGGTCGAGGCCAGGTGTGCTTCCCTAGGGCCGGGAACGACCAGCAGATTTTCACCCTGGCCAGTGTCTGTTTTTATCGTGTCTCACCGCTGCATTCTTTGTTGGCCTGGTTTCTTTTTACCTCTGACCAGTCCTAGCATAACTGCTTTCTCCATTGAGTTGGATTGCATATGGCCAAGGTAAGTGAGACGGAATTTCGTGATTTTGCCTACCAGCAATGTATCAGGCTTTATGTGCTGTAGTATTTCTTTGTTTGTGACTTTTGCTGGCCGGGGAATCTGCAGAAACCTTCTCCAATTAATCGACTCTCCTCCTGCCCAATTTCTTCATCATCCAGCTTTCACGGGCATACGTGGCTGCTGGAAATACGGTAGAGTGAACGAATGTACATTTGGTAATCAGGCTTATGTCCTTGCTTTTCCATGGGTGAAGGAAAGCACAGGCTGATTCTATTTGACTTAACCTGCTTTTCCACCCAGTTCCGGATCAAAACGGCAAACAGTCATAGAAGTCATTGTAACATCCCAGTATAACATAATAAAATGCAAGCTGCTAAAATGTAAGATTTGAACTAAAACATACACACAATATCCCGCTTAGGGCACAATCAGACAGGAATGTCTTATGCGCCTGGGAACTTACTTTACCCCCAAAACCACTATTGAAGAAGCGGCAGGGCGGTTGGAAGAGGACGTGCGGCGTCCTGAAGGAAGGAGGGGCTGGACATGTGGGGGAAGTGGGCGAGGACAACGTCACCCGGATGAAGCACCCGGATTTAAGGCGTGAACGGCATCACCTCAATCTATTTCCCCTCTGGCAGAAGGCAGTGAGCGGACGATTCCCTCCCACCCACCCTGTTGTCAGAACTTTGATGGGACTCTTTATCTGTTGGAATGTTTGTTCGATGTTCAGAACCTTTTGGCCCAGCTTTACGGGGGCGGGAATGGCACGGTTTGGGTGAGCCTTGGGTGAGCTCGATGTGAGCTTCGAACTTCATATTTTGGGGCTTCAATCTTGAAGTGGCTTGAAGTGAGTTAGGCCAACCTGGATGGGGAGGCTGGACGTTCCCTGAGCCAGGTGGCCTGTGTGCTTGGAGGAGATCTGTGCCTCTCTCTGGCACATCAGGTGGGAACACTTCCCGCAAGGGTAGCTCAGCACCAAAAGGGGTGACCTGTGCTCCCGGGGATGGAGGCAGGGGGCACCCTGGTGACGCTGGGGCCAAACAGGGCGGTTAAGGCCGCAGGAAAGGCTCTTTTAAGCCGTGCTCATTTTAGTGCCAAAGAGAGTGTGTTAACAACAAAGCTGTGGCCATGTTAATGCCATCTGTCGTCTAGTGTCCGTCTTCCACCCATTAGGCCTGCCTGCAAGTCAACAACTGTTTACCAGCTCTTTTGTGGTCATTAGAAGTGACTATTTCAGGCATTTTCATTTGTGGAATCTCAAAGCTGAAGTGTCCTTGTTGACCTTGTTTCAGACCCAGATGTTGCCTGGAGTCTAGCAGTCCATTCCGTATAGGGTCACCAGCTCCTGTCTTGGAAATTCCAGGAAATTTGGAAGCGAACCCTGGGGAGAGACCATAATGCCATCCTCCAAACAGCCATTTTCTCCAGGGGGACGGTCTTGTCATCTGGAGATCAGTTGAAGATCTCCAGGCACGCCCATGGGGGGGAAGTAGTATCCCACCAAACATTTGTTTCTGCCCCATCAACAATATGCAGTATTCTTCTTCCTGCTTTCCGTTCAGGAAAGCAAGTTGGAAAGCAACCAAGCATGAGTAGCTCAGCCAGATAGACAGCCCTCTTTCCTCAATCACAGCTCTGGCTTTCTCCAGCGCTCAAATCTTCAGCCTCAGGATGCAGGAATGTAAGCAATTTAGGCTTGTCTCAGCATTCTGTTCCCTGCTCTCCTTTCTCAGTCCAGAAAGGGTTTGCAGAGTTTGCATGTTTTGAGTTTTTGGCATGTAAAATTCCGGCTGGCCTTGTCCAAGCCTGGAGCTTTCTCAGCACTGGCCCCTGCCTGGTGGAACGAGCTCCTTGAGAACATCAGGGCCGTAACGGAACTAGCGCAGTTCCGTAGGGCCTGCAAGACAGAGGAGCTCTTCCACCAAGCTGATGGATGAGGTCAGTTCAGATAAGTGAGTATACCAATATTAAGGGCCTCCCCCACCACAATCAAGATGGCTCCTCCCACCTGCTTCCTAATGACCGATTATGCACTGGGAACTTCACTGCCCCAGCTCCCATGCAGGAGCACAGATAGGGGGCGGATGAGGTGCACCAGGCCAAATGCTCCCCCATGTGGGTGCAGGAAGAGGTGGGGCAACCTGCCATAACTAAAACTCCAGCCTGCAGCCTGGCACGAAACCTCCAGTGCATAAACGGTCAATGAGAAGAACGGCACAGGGATGTCACCAATTGTTGAATGGTTTTTAAGTGTTTAAATCATTTTAATCTCAGTGCATTTATCAAATGCTGTAAACCGTCCCGAGAAGGCAGGTCCGATAAGGACAGTCTATAAGGGACCGCCTGTCAACCTACACTCCTCATAGAACCTCATAGAACTGTGTCCCAGTAAGAGTTAAGCTGAAGCTCTCTCAATTTCTATTTTATAATGTTATTGTTTATGATCTTGTTATTATTGTTATATTGTTATTACTGTTACCTGTTACCATATGTTAATTGTATCTCCTCCTGTTTTCTGTAAACCGCCCTGAGCCCTCGGGGAGGGCAGTATATAAATATAATAATAAATAAAAATAAATAAAATAAATAAATGTGATGATAGATAAATAAAACAAAATATAAACTGCTTTCAGGACATAAGCCCCACTTTTACTGCCATAGTTCATCTGAGTAAAGCCGCAGAGGTCCAGAATGCCCGAATTTCATGCTGTCACAAGTTACGTTACATTTGTCAGCATGGCTAGGGCTTAAATGAGTGAGAGCTGCATATCTACTGCACTACAAAAATGGATAAAGCTGTTCTATTTTAAAAAATTTTATCACTCAGTGTATGTTTAGATATATCTCTCAGTCAAGTGACAAACTGGAGAATTCTCTAACTGCCCGTCTGCTAATTTTCATAAATTCAGCACCGTTGAGTATCCAAAAACATTCTTCAGGCTTCTAGAAACCCCGGGAGTGATATCAGCAGCAGGCCACACCTCCCTGCCACGCTGCTTGAAATCACATGTCACCAGACCCTCCCATTGGATGTGACATCACACTCCATTGCCCCCGTGCCAAAAACAGCCCAGCAACCTACTCCACTGGGCTGGGACCAGGGTAGGGCCAGGCATCTACTCCATCACCCCCTGCCCACCCCCCAGCGCAGTTAAGTTAAAATGAGAGTACTTATCTCTCTGGACTCCTGTTACTACTACATGCAACAAGCCTTGGCCAGCAAGGATTTTTATGATCCATAGTGCAGGGGGTTGGACTAGATAATTGAATCCCCCTCCCCTTTCCACCTTCTCCAGGCCCATCATTGGCTGTTTTGGGAGAGAGGGTAACCATATATGGTCATAACACCTGATATTTATTTTTTACAATATGTGTATATAGGTCAGTCTTTATCATCCTTGAGAAACCCCTGAAACATTCTTCAGGCTTTGAGAAACCCCAGAACTTATGTCAGCAGGCCACACCCACCTGTCTTGCCCCCAGAAATCATTTTTATGACTGGGGCCCTTCCCCTTTCTACCCCCTCCAGGTCCATTATTGTCCATTTTGGGAGGGGGACAGGTTATACATGATCATAATACCTGATTCTTTTTTTTTAATTAAAAGAAAATTGATCCCCCACCCAATCAGCAAAACCCTTCCGGAGTTGTCAAGAAACCCCAGGGTTTCAAGAAACTCCTGTTGAGAAAGCTTTCTCAGTGGAACAGGCTTCCTCGGGAGGTGGTGGGTTCTCCATCTTTGGAAATTTTTAAACAGAGGCTGGATAGCCATCTGACGGAGAGGCTGATTCTGTGAAGGTTCAAGGGGGTGGCAGGTTACAGTGGATGAGCGATAGGGATGTGAGTGTCCTGCATAGTGCAGGGGGTTGGACTAGATGACCCATGAGGTCCCTTCCAACTCTATGATTCTATGGTTCCCTATATGCCCCCCATGAAAAACCGAACTTCAAGATGTTGTTTCAGTCTCCCCGTAAAGTTGATTGACTCTTTTTAGATGATTTTAAATTTTATAAGCGTTTTTTAAAATTGTATAACTGCTTATAAATACATTTATTGTATATTTTGTTATGATCATGTTGCAAGATGCCCCGAGCTGGTAATGCTGGGGGGGGGGGGATAGAAACAAACAATCCAACAAAAATTCCATTGGAGTTTGATACCGGGAGAAAAGCTACTTGAGTCACAGATTATCATAGATGTGTGTTAACAGCAAGCCAAATAATTTGTTCTGTTATGTTCTTGGATTTGGATCAAAGATATACAGGGCGGGGCAGGGGGATTATTTGTCTTGGGGTGGGGGCTATGGTGGCTCTCTGCAGCCCTGCTCCAAAGCCCCTTGTCTATGTATACCTGTGAGATCATGGCTCAGTACAACAGCCTAATCAGTCATTCCTAGAAAATCTCACTAGATGGAGTCCAGAAACAAAAGCCGGGCAATACCTTTCATTAAATCCAATCAAAGCAACACGGAACATTGTGCAAAGTCACTCTTCATCAGGGAGGATATTTTAAAAGGGTTGAGGGAATGTTTCACGCTGTGACCTTGAAGACTGCGGGCTGGAACGCCTAGAATGGTGCTGTGTAGAGTTCACATGAGGTTCTCTCGTTGACCCTTTGGGAAGACGTGATGCAGTAATGGCCGTCTCCAGCTGCAAGCACAAAATAGTCGATCGGACGTTTCTCTAACTCCTCGTGGAACACGCAAGTCTCTCAGAGAGGATGGGAGCAGAGGAACAGGGTTCTCGTGAAGATGATGCCGGTGATCCTGATGATCACGTTATTTTTTGTATCCTGCCCTTCTTAGATACCTCAGGGCAGGTAGTAACATGAATTTAAACCATTCATCACTTAAATTCTAGCTACAATCATTAAAACGTCGATGTACGTTATATCAGCCCCCATTCAATAGAACTTGGGGGGCGGGGTCAAGATCTTTCTTTGGAGAGGCGGGTCTTCTATTTCAGCAGTGAGTCCAGCACTTCTTGATGTTCTGTCTGGCCTCAACGATAGGCCTGGTGGAACAGTTTTGCCTTACAAGCCCAGCAGTACTGCCTAAGGTACTGTAGGGCGTTGATCTCTTTCAGCAGAGGATTTCACCAGGCCGGGGCCAAACCCAAGAAGGCCCTGGCCCTGGTCGACTCCAATTTCACCTCTTTAGGGCTGGGGATCCTAAGCACATTTTGGTTAGATGACCTCAGCATTCTTTGAGGGGCATAGTGGAAGAGGCGGTCCCAAAGATCAGTGCTCTAAAGCAGGGGTAGTCCACCTGTGGTCCTCCAGATGTGCATAGACTACAATTCCATGTGGTCCTCTAGATGTGCATGGACTACAATTCCCATGAGCCCCTGCCAGCCCCGGGATTGTAGTCCATGAACATCTGGAGGACTACAGGTGGACTACCCCTGCTCCAAAACTTTGAACCTGATCCGGTCACCCATTTGGAGCCAACGAAGCTGTGACATGAGCAATACTGCCACTATAATTCAGTACTCAGTGTGGCCAATGCCAGAAGGGTTCATCTGCTGTGGCCAAAACAATCTCTCTTTGACCAACCTGTCTCAGAGCAGCCCCCTAATAAACATATCGTGATGAAACCCTGTTTTGACTCAATGGTCCACTTTGTAAGATGCATAAAGTGTTGCGCTCAGTCGGTAGACCGATTAATTCCCAGAGTTACAAAGAGCAGACGGTGGAAAGCGTCCTTGCCAAAGAGAAACCAGAAGGTCCAGGTTTCCAGCACAAGGTAGGATAATACTCCTGGGAAAATTTTTTAAAAAGGGATTGTTAGAGGATTTGCTAATGTTCTTTAGAGTTCTTATAGGGGGAGGGGAATAATTCGTCTTCGTAGCCTGCCAGGGCACCTCGATCAGGTTTCCTCGCTTCTTGCTCTTGTTCTTTTTCAAAAGGCTGACATTTTTAAGAGGTGGACATTCGAAGGAGTACACACTTTCTGTTTGGTAAAGTGACCAAAGCAAGTGTTGACCGCGACAGCTACTTTAACCGCGATCGGCACGGCTGCGCCGTCTCTCCTGTCCTAGCAAATCGGGTCTGTCATGTGGAATCCGGCACTTTTGGGAAGAAATCGGCGTTCGCTGCGGGCTGCCAAGTCCAAATGAGCTTCATAAAGCACCTGCAGATCGGCGCGTCAAATCATCATTCCACTATCTTGCCTAAAAACAAAAGCGGGACCCCGGCCTTCTCTAACCTTCGGCCTTCTAAGCTAACATAAACTAATTATATTTGCAGCGCGGAGGGAAAAAATCTTTGTGCCGCTCTCCCTGGGAGTTGTCACTTGCGCTTTGTGCTGTATTGTCAGATTAGCATCGCCTGGTTCAAAATATGGCCGCCTTCATCAGCTCACAGCTCCCGAAAGCTCGGCCGCTTAAGTGCTTAAAGAGATATAAGCCGAGGGCTGAAACCGGCCCCCGAGAGACAGACCCCCCTCTCACCCTCACCCCGGCCGCTTCCATGACAATCGCCTTGGCTTGCTGGCACTGCCCATTTAGTTGGTGGCACAAGAGCGCCATTGTTCCCCATCACTTAGCGGCAATTACGGCCCATCAAAACAGTTTTTTTCATTTTATGACAACGTGTTAATGGGCCCATGGTTGGGTGTGAGAAATAACCCAAGCCGCACGCATTAAAGCAAGGTTAGAGGTTAATTGAGACTTTCTAACACAGCGCATGAGATTTTTGCAACCTTTTGCAGAGAGGGAAATTGCGAACAAAAAGGAGATAATGTGATACAATTAGTTGGGAAGCAGGAGGGTCAGGATTCCCAGATGCAAAGGAAAACTGGCCAAGTGAATCAGGCCAGATGGGCCACCTGGACCTTAACGAGTGCCAAAAAATAGCTGCGGTCATTCCCCCCCCCCCTTTTGGCCTAATGGATGAGCCAGTAGGTGGTAGGCCTGTCTTTTGCAATGTTTATATATATATGTATATGTAAAGTAAAATGTGAGGCCAAGTCCCTGAGTGATGGTAGCACATTGCAATTTGTGCTCCGGATCCAAAATTGTTTGCGCGTTTTCCCATTTCCTTATGTGGGCTCTCAGTTCATCCAACTTTAATCAAGCCATGCTGAGTTAAATAAGCTTGCAGTGTTTTGCAGCGGTTACCCCGCTCAATTTCTTCATCTCTCTTTTTGGGTTCCCATCTCTGTGGGAGCTTCCAGAGCAGTAGTTAAGTCTGAAAGACAGGGGCTTTTTCTCGTTTTTCGTTTTAAAGGGGGCACGGGTTGTGTCTGTAGACGTGCTGAGAACTGAGCTTGAGGAACGAAGCAGGATTGTAGCTTACCGTGTCGTTGACCAATGCGCTGCTAGATCCCGTTTGCAGGATCCAGTCAGCTTAAACTGAAACTGACCAATAGCATGCACTGGCAGGAAGATCTAGTGCTTGCTTGTGCATATAAGCTAGGGTTTTTAGGAGGGTTTTGGTTCAGTCTTCAGCTTAAAATCTCTTGGTATTTCTCTACCCAGGTCTGGTAATCTTAGAAGAAGAAAAAGAGTTGGTTCTTATACGCCGCTTTTCTCTATCCAGAGGAGGCTCAGAGCGGCTTACAGTCGCCTTCCTTTCCTCTCCCCACAAGAGACACCCTGTGAGGTGGGTGAGGCTGAGAGAGCCCTGATATTACTGCTCGGTCAGAACAGTTTTATCAGTGCCATGGCGAGCCCATGGTCCCCCAGCTGGCTGCATGTGGGGGAGTGCAGAATCGAACCCGGCATGCCAGATTAAAAGTCCTTACTCCTAACCACTACACCAAACTGGGTCTCTTAGGCCTGGAGATCTCTAGGAATTATATCTGATATATCCAGAAAACAGATCAGTTCATCTGGAGATAATGGCTGCTATGGAGGATGAACTCTATTGCAGTAGACTCTGCTAAGGTCCCTCCCCTTTATTTTATTTAATTTTGGGCTTCTAGGCCTCCTCTCTCCAAATGGTCTTGCAGCAGCTTACAACAATTCGACAGTTAAAAAACCCACCCAATAAATAACCTAGCAAAAATGCTTAAATTCATCAGTGTAACAATCGAACACATTTTGATTCCAGTAGCACCTTTAAGACCAACAAAGTTTTATTAAAGGTATGAGCTTTTGTGTGCAAGCACACTTCTTCATATACAATGACATTTGGATAGGGTGTAAGTCGGAAGTGTCTTGATGACACTTAATAAACATATGCAGTTGCCGTGACACAGTGCTCCAGGGAAAGGACAACACATGTTCTCTTAGTCACTGGTTGAGGCCAGCCAATTAACAACAACAATTCCTATGAAACCTCGGGCCTCCCTCCCGCCCCCACTGTTTCCTCCCAACTCCTCCTTAGCTCAATATCTGGTGGGACAGTGTGGTGATGTATCACTATCAGCAAGGCTGGTGGAATAGTAACCAACCACAGTTTGTACACGTTATAGTTTATTATGAGATTTATCACCCGCTGCTATCAGCAATGCTGTCTTGGGGCGGGTTACAAGTAATAAAATCTGACATAAAATATGTATTGTTGTTGTTGTTGTTGTTGTTATTGCTATTGCTATTGCTATTGTTATTAACCAATGCACTGACGGACCTAAAGCAGTTCCGAAGGAGTTCCTGCAAAAGGGAGCTCCTCCACCAGGTATTTGGTTGATGTCGGCTGGAATCTACAACACCTACTGGGTGCCCCTGAACCTCCCTCCCTGGAATCCCTTGTACCAGAAGCTATACCATGGACCTGTTTGATTACTATTCTGTTAAATTGTTATTTTCTGTTACTATTGTCACCATTGTTATATTCTAGTTTACAGGCAAAACTGAGTTCGGTGTATAATTCTTTACGTTCTGTGTAAACCACCCCGAGCCTCTGGAGAAGGCAGTATATAAATATATAGCAAAATAAAAACAAACTCCCCATTAAAAGTATATATCCCGGAAGCAAAAAACCTATCTTCCTACCCCCCAGATCAACTAACTCCCTCTCTATGCATATTGGGGGGAAACCATGGTTGCTGGCAGACCAGTATCAGCTGATGGTCTAGTCTGGTGATGACCTAACTTGGAGGGGCCCATGTTACCTCTCATGCTTTTAGTTTGTTTGTTCTGTCTATCAATTTTACTGTATTCCTTGGGGGTTGGTATATAAAGCAATGAATGAATGAATGAATGAATGAATGAATGAATGAATGAATGAATGAATGAATGAATGTACAAGAGGCGTCACAAAGTAACTTGGATGAATGACTGGGGACTCTGGCTTGTATTACTGTGTATAGTTTGTTGTGTGTTGGAGCATATACATTTATACCTTGCTTCCATTCCAGTTTAAGACTTCTACTTGGTTCTAGAACCCCAATCATTGTTTATTCCCTGTCCCTTCTTGTTGACAGGATTGACTTACTCTCTCTAATCCGTCTTGAGTTCAGGTGAGCAAGGCAAATATTATTTATAATGTCAGCAAACAAATAATGTGCCAGCAAGTCATTCTCAACTTATGGCCACCCCATAGGGCAGGAGTAGTCAAACTGTGGCCCTCCAGATGTCCATGGACTACAATTCCCAGGAGCCCCTGCCAGCGAATGCTGGCAGGGGCTTCTGGGAATTGGAGTCCATGGACATCTGGAGGGCCGCAGTTTGACTACCCCTGGACTAGATGATCCATAGTTCCGTCCCAACTCTATGATTCTATGTTTCTAACTCTGACAAGCCCAAGGTCACCCAGCTGGCTGCCATGTGGGGGAGAAGGAAATCAAACCCAATTCTCCAAATTAGACCCTGCCGTTCTAAACCACCACACCACCCCGGGCTTCCTTGGTGGCTTCCCATCCAAGTATTAACCATGTCTGGCCCTTCTTCCATGCACTGACAAATTTGGGCTCACCAGGGCTATTCAGGCTCTGAGAGCATACATGCAACAGTTAAACATCTTGCCGAAGCTTAACTCATTGACCATATGTGTGTATCGATGTGGCGTGTTGGATCACTTTCTTGAGCAATCTACTTTGCGTGGGTTGAATTCTCTGCCGTGGCTTCCTTGATTGCCTTTCAGACTAGAGCCTTGCAAAGCCCCCGCGGGTCACCGGTTTTACAGGAGGGTATGTTTTCAAGAGCACCCCTTAGCCACTTCATCATTTATAATAATGTGCTGCACATGTTGCTGCATCTGCAGCTGAAACTCACCTGCTTGCGTTGCCTTTTCGTTCTTTGGGCTTGCGTTTGAAGGCTGGGTTGTGTTAAGTCGATTTGTATTGGCCCGCTGTTATGTATAGCTTGGCAGCAGCAGACTTGGAAGCGCACACCATGTCTGCGAAACTTGGATGAACAAAGGCTGTTTCTGCTCCCTTCATCCTGTTGAGCTCCACCCATCGCTCTTTTGACCCTGCTCGTTGACCCCACTGGGATCTGCCCCTACAGCTCTGCACAGGTTCTATAGTTTTTACCTATCCAATAGTTGGCAACTCTCTCGATTCTGCATACGTTAGATAATGCACTTTCAATGCACTTTAGAATGCACCGCTTGGTGGAATGAGCTCCCTGAGAACATCAGGGCCCTGACGGAACTAGCACAGTTCTGCAGGGCCTTCAAAATGGAACTTTTTGCACCACGTGTATGGTCGAGGCTAGTACACCTGGAAGATCGGAACACCATATGGGCCTCCCCGACTGACTAGGATCTCCTCCCACATCTCCCCTTATGGGGAACCAATAAGCAAAAACTCTGCAGGGATCTAATGTTAGCTTTTTAGTGATTTAAATGTATTTATGCATCTTTTTGTGGTTTTATTTATAATGTTGTACTTCGCCGTGAGATGACAGGCTCAAGGGGGGGGCGGCCTATAAATCTAAACAATAAATAAAAATAAATAGAAGTTTTCCTGTTCTACACAGGAACATCCAGCTGCAGAAGCACATTGAAAGTCCATTATCCAAAGTGTGTGAAATGGGCCCAAGTTCCATGCGCAGCAGCACATATGAGTGAAGGAAGATGCATCCTCCTCTCTCCTGAAATCCCCATTGCCAGGCCTGTGTGATTTCTCCAGGCCTTTGCGATTTCTCCAGGTGTGAAATAATGAGCGTGTACTTCTGTGCAGGACACATGTCGGTCACATGCAAAATGTGCTTTTGTATGTATACACTTCATAGCACCTAAAAGAAAACAATACAGAGAAAGCCGAAGTGGTGTACTGTCTAAAACCCAAGGACTTGGATCCACTGGTTTCCATATATTCTAGGGTTCTTGCACAAGTGGAAGTTTGAAAACAAAAACTTTATGCTAGCCATTTGTGCTAAGTTAAACATAACGTATCCCAAGCCATTTTTATGCATGATGAAACCATATCTGGGCATTTTATGTCCTGTTGTCCTGCCCTGGATGGCCTAGGCTAGCCTGATCTCAAAAGCTATACAGGTAAGTATTGGATGGAAGATGACCAAGGAAGTCCAGGATCATTAGACAGAGGCAGGCCATGGAAAACCACCTCTGAGCATCCCTTGCCTTGAAAACCCCATAGCAGGGATGGCCAGTCTATGGCTCTCCAGAGGTCCATGGACTACAATTCCCATGAACCCCTCCTAGCATGTGCTGCCAGGAGCTCATGGGAATTGTCGTCCATGGTCCTTGGCAGAGTCACAGTCTGCCACAAAGAAAGGACGGTTCAAAATTATTGTAACAAAAAACAGAAACTATCCTGGGCTATACTAAACAATTTCACAATAAATATAAATAAACGTTTCTTATCTCTTCTTTTATATATATACTAGTAAAATAGCCCATTGTATTCTAAAGACAATGGGCGCTAGCAGGGGGGGGGAGAAATCAAGGGACTTGCGAGGGCTGGCTGAAGAAAGGTGGCTTACGTTCAAGAGGGCTACAGGGACGGCGGGCGGCTCCAGCGCGGCGGATTCTTGGCGGCGGCCATCTTCTTTTCACGGGGGTGTGTCCTTCGGCGGCAGGGACTTCCTGGGCGGCGGCTTTTGTGCGGCGGTGCGTCCTTCGGCCGCGGGGACTCCCTCGGCGGCAGCTCTTTCACGGCGGTGCGTCCTTCGGCCGCGGGGACTCCCTCGGCGGCAGCTCTTTCTAGGCGGCGCGTTATTCGGCCGCGGGGACCCCTTGGGTGGCAGCTCTTTCTAGGCGGCGCATTCTTCGGCCGCGGGGACTCCCTGGGCGGCAGCTCTTTCTAGGCGGTGCGTTCTTCGGCCGCGGAGACTTCCTGGGCGGCAGCTCTTGCGAGGCGGTGCGTCCTTCGGCCGCGGGGACTTCCTGGGCGTTTGCTCTTTTGAAGCGGGGCTCTTTTGAAGCGGCGGCGTTGTGTCCTTCGGCGGCGGGGCCTCTCAGCCCGGCGGCGGGGCCTCCCAGCCCGGCGGCGGGGCCTCCCAGCCCGGCGGCGGGGCCTCCCAGCCCGGCGGCTGGACGCAGCGAGAGGCGCTTCGCCCCTCTCGCCGCGTCCAACTGCCGGGCAGGGAGTCCCCGGCAGCCGCGCTCCGCGCGACTGGCGGGGGCTCCCTTGAGTAGAGGCAGGCGGCTTCTTGGCGGCGTCTTCTTGGCGGCGGCCATCTTCTTTTCACAGTGGTATTTCCTTCGGCGCCGGGGGCTCCCTCAGGCGGCGGCCTGACATGGCGAGAGGCGCTTTGCGCCTCTCGCCGCGTCAGTCCGGGAGCAACTGCGAGCCGCGCTCTGCGCGGCTCGCAGTTACTGGGGCTGGGAATCAGAGGGACCAATCGGCAGGCGCTTCGCGCCTGCCGATTGGTCCCTCTGATTGTCTGTCATGAGGAAGGGTCCATTCCGGACCCTTCCTCATCCCGGACACATCCCGCCCCAGAACCCCTTACTGTTTTATTTAGTCCGTGGCGCCCGCGGCGCCACGGGCGGTGTACAGATGTGTATTAGAACAACCAGAACGGCCTCTAGATTAAACCGTTTTCAAGTGGGTTTTCCTCAGTGGTGAGGAAAACCCACTTGAAAACGGTTTAATCTAGAGGCCGTTCTGGTCGTTCTAACACACATATATATATAAAAGAAGAGATAAGAAACGTTTATTTATATTTATTGTGAAATTGTTTAGTATAGCCCAGGATAGGTTCTGTTTAGAGTCACAGTCTGGCCATCCCTCCCCTATGTTGTTAGTTGCGAGCGTCTCTGAGGGTCCGCCAGGAAGGTGAATCATAGGAGAAGCCCATGGGCATTAGCCTCTATTGGGGTCCTCCCTATCCACCTCTTCATGTGTGGCAGCCTTTTCCCTATCCAAGAAGATGCTGCTGCTCTGGAACAATAGCAGCCTCATAAGGAGCCAGTTGAGAAAACACCACAAAGTGGGGAGATGTGCTGTGCCAGGCAACCACTAACGCCAATACACGCCACATGTAGTCCTAGAAGTGCCACTCGCAGGTCATCCAACCAAATGTCCACGCCCCACTCCATCAAGTGGACACCACCAGCCCTATACAGAGCGTCCTGCCAGAAGACAATGTCCAGGTGACAAAGCACTGTGTAACAATCTGTCACTGAAGACCTCGCGATGGCCTTGCACACCTTTCGGCATGCCAAGTTAACCTTTTGGGGCTCGAGGCACCCCTCCAAAAGCTCAGACCACGGTACAAAGGCCCCAGGACAGCACTGCTGGATGATAAGTAGATCCTGCATGATATGTAGATGATAAGTAGATCCTGCATGATAGATAAGGACAAAATGAGGGGGGCACATTTTTGTTAGGCCAGCTCAGCAGCAGAACCAGCGCCTCTCTGGCAGTGCCAAAACTCAGCAGGATTAAGGTCAAAATTGAAAAAGTCTGAAGTGGTAAAAGGAGGGGGGGGGGAGCATTTCTTCAAGAACAGAAGAATCACAGCAATCAATGTACTAGTGCCCAGCAACAGAACTCAGTGCAAAGTTGCCACCCAACTATTGCCTAGCAACAATACCCAATGCCCCATTGTGACAAATGCCATCTCAACAAGGCTGCAGCCCAGAATCACAATCCCAGTAGGGGGGAGGGGGGCTTGCAAGGACATCAGTATGGACTGTGGCAGTGCCTAATTCAGCAGGACTACATTTACATCTGAGAATCTCTGAATTAGGACCTGAGGGGGAGGAGGCATTTCGGCAGTATTTCCACTTGCTCTGCTGTCCAGCATGGGAGAGTTCTCCAGCAGGTAATTCTCTCTGATCTGGATAGCCCAGGCTAGTATGACCTTGTCAGATTTCAGAAGCTCATCAGAACTGGCCTTGATTAGTATTTAGATGGAAAACCAGCCAAGAAAGTCCAGAGTTGCTACACAGAGCCAGTTAATAGCAAACCATTCCTTACCTTGGAAACCCAATGGGGTCACCATAGGCCGGCTGCAACTAATAGGTTGGTTGGCACTATCCCCCACCAATTCTTCCTGCACTCAATAAGCTACTCACCTGGGATGACACAGCTTTTAATCCCATTTCAGAGTGATTTCCTTCACTGATGGAGAGCAAAATATTAAACTTAACAAGACGGGTTTCAAAGTTGTCCTCTGTGTAGCTTGGTGCGGTGAGAACCAGCTTGTAGTGGTTAAGAGGGGTAGCCTCGAATCTGGGCCAGTCACAATTCTCTCAGAGCTCTCAACCTCACCCGCCTCACAGAGTGTCTGTCATGGGGAGAGGAAGGGTAGGCAATTGTAAGCTACTTTAAGACTCCTTCAGGTAGTAAAAAGGGGGACAAAAAAAAACCAGCTCGTCTTCTTTCTTCCTTTGCTCCATTTTCTTTTCCAGTTTGGTGTAGTGGTTAGGAGTGCGGACTTCTAATCTGGCATGCCGGGTTCGATTCTGCACTCCCCCACATGCAACCAGCTGGGTGACCTTGGGCTCACCACAGCACTGATAAAGGTGTTCTGACCGAGCAGTGATATCAGGGCTCTCTCAGCCTCACCCACCCCACAGGGTGTCTGTTGTGGGGAGAGGAATGGGAAGGCGACTGTAAGCCGCTTTGAGCCTCCTTCGGGTAGGGAAAAGCGGCATATAAGAACCAACTCTTCTTCTTCTTTTCTTCTTTTTCCTCTTTTTTCTTTTTCTTCTTTACCTCCTTCCCTTCCTTCTCTTTCTCCTTCTTCCCCTTTTCCTCTTCCTCTTCCAGGGTCATTCCAATAGTACTAGCTCCTCTTACTGTACTACATATTTGACTGCAACATGCACCCCACTCTCCTGGGATATGAGAAACTCAAAGATGGTTCTTACCAGATGTAGTGAGTGAGAGACCATTAATGACTTTACAATATCTATTTTACCTCCAAAGATACAAACGGAGCATAGCAGAAGCAAAATATATAACCAATGAGAATGCGGGGTGGATCCAAGCTTTCTCCAAGAAGCTTTTCTCCATCTTAAGCGACTCTTCCTCCAGTGGAAGAAATACTGAAGTTGGAAGAAATCTCCTTAGGTTGGAGGAAGGCTCAGTGGAGTCGCTGGACAGGGGTAGGATCCGCCCCAGTTGCTAATTTCCCCAAACAACATCATGGAGCCCCTGTAGACCATCAACTTTCCCAGCCTCTTCTTTACTTGTTAAAAAGTATCCATTTCTTTTTCTTTCCAAATCACAGCCTGTTTCTGCTTTCATTTCTCATTTTCTGATGTACATCACACATAGAGTGATGTACATCAGTGGTCCCCAACCCGTGGGCACCGCGGCTCCCTCTCCCCCCCCCCGCAGTAAAAAACTTCCCAGGCCGCAAGCTTGCAGCTCGGGAAGCTTCTTACTGCGAAAGGGGGGGAGAGGGAATCAGGGCCGCGCCCGCGCATCACGCATGTGCGGCCGAAATCGCGCATGCTCGGCACTTTCACGCGTGGCGGATGCGCGGAAGTGCCGCACATGCGCGAGTTCGGCCACGCATGGCGCGTGTGCGCATGCACGGCCCGGCTGCGCATGCACAATGCGCGGGCAGGCAGTTGCCCTGCCGGTCCCCAGCCTCAAAAAGGTTGAGGACCACTGATGTACATGGTTCTCCTGTCTTTTATCCCCTCCAAGAAGTGTTAAGATCAAGCACACAGAATTTGCTCAGGATCCCCAGCCTCAGAGATATCCAATTGGCCTCATCCAGACCCAGGCCTCAGTCTGGTGGAATGCTCTTTGAAGTGAGATCAAGGATCCTTTGGGTCCTTAAATTGTTCTACAGGGCCTGTAAAACAGAGGTGTTTTGCCAGGCCTATCACATGAGTGCTAAAATAATCTCTGACACTTTCTGGCTTCCCCACTGAAAGCATCTAACAGTTCTGGATTATCATCAAAATATTTGCCATTTTTAACATCAGGAATTTTTAGCACCAGGAATGCCCTATCTGTTCCCTTCTATCTTGCCAGAAAGAAGGTGGTGACGTAGGCCAATTCCGCACAGGCAGAAAAGGCTGGAAGGGGGCTCATATGGACAGGAGGCTAAACCCTGCTTCAACAGGGTTGAAGGAGCTCATATGGACAGGGGGCTAAACCCAGCCACCAGGCCGGTGCCCTCCCAGGCCTGTTGTAGATTGGGCCTTCAGTAGTTCTGCGCTACACAGATTCTTCCACGTACCCTTTTGGCACTGTGGGCACCAATGGGGCCTATCCTGTGGCAGGCCCATGTGGACAGGAAGAGCATTTTCATGCAATCCCGCCTTCTCATAACATAAGAAACCCCCATGCCCATCCTGAGGCGGAACCTGTCCACCACAGCTGTATTCCCCAGGGGGATGCATTTTAGCAGCAGACCGGGTGCCCTACTGAAACGTGTGTCCCTTGTGGGCACACCGAAAGCTGCAGAGCATAGAGCCACCAGCGTAGAATTGGCATTTGATATGTTTTTAAACTTAAATTAATTTGACTGATTTTAAAGCTACTTGAATGTACCTTTATATGTATGTATCAGTGGTCCCCAACATTTTTATCGGTCAACGCCTGACAATTTTACTGCAGCTCGAGGTGTGTGGGGGTAGTCTTTTGCTGAGGGATGTCACCAGTGCCGCCTGAGCTCCTGCTCCACTTGCTTTCCTGCCTGAGCCCCTGACTTCCCACCCCCCGCTGGGGGGGCGTTGCCAGCAGCAGCTGCTCCCTGCCATGCCAAGGGGGAGCCCTGGCTATGGCGGCCGCTGGAGAACACAAAAGGTGAGCCTGTGGCAGAGTGGCAGGGCAGCTCCTGAGGCAGCAACCGGGGAGGAGGACGAGGAGGAGCCACAGCTGGGTACCGACTGAGCTACAGACCGATACCGGTCTCCAGACCAGGGGTTGGGGACCACTGTTGTATATGGAACATTATGAGTATTTAAGGTTTAATTTTGTATACTTTTCTGATCCCTGTGGTATCTATTGTGAACACATCACACCTGGAGTACTGTGTGCAGTTCTGGAGGCCTCACTTCAAGAAGGACGTCGATAAAATTGAAAGGGTACAGAGGAGAGCAACGAGGATGATCTGGGGCCAAGGGACCAAACCCTATGAAGATAGGTTGAGGGACTTGGGAATGTTCAGCCTGGAGAAAAGGAGGTTGAGAGGGGACATGATAGCCCTCTTTAAGTATTTGAAAGGTTGTCACTTGGAGGAGGGCAGGATGCTGTTTCTGCTGGCTGCAGAGGAGAAGACGTGCAGTAATGGGTTTAAACTTCAAGTACAACAATATAGGCTAGATATCAGGAAAACGTTTTTCACAGTCAGAGTAGTTCAGCAGTGGAATAGGCTGCCTAAGGAGGTGGTGAGCACCCCCTCACTGGAAGTCTTCAAGCAAAGGTTGGATACACACTTTTCTTGGATGCTTTAGGATGCTTTGGGCTAATCCTGCGTTGAGCAGGGGGTTGGACTAGATGGCCTGTATGGCCCCTTCCAACTCTATGATTCTATGATTCTATGATTCTATGATTATAAGTGGCCCTGACCATTCAGGGAACAGCGGAACACAAATCTATAAATACATCAAATTAAAATTGCACCAGCTTTTGCACACTGGCTTGCCCACATTCCAAAAGCAAAGGGAGTTTCCCTCCTAGTACAAAACGTTACTGTTTTAAATCCCTGATTATTCATTAGTTGTCCAGTGGGAGGCCCAACCATGGTAATCCAGTCAGCTAAACTCACAATACTATTCTACCTATTTTCTCAGTTTGCTGTTTTGAGGAGCAGTTTCCCTCTATTACTCATCCCTTGGGTACATAGAAACGTCAATTAGTTATAACAACAGCACCTTTATTGGCATACAAAACAGTATAAATAGATACCACAGGGATCAGAAAAGTATACAAAATTAAACTTTAAATACTCATATTCTTATGGCTTGTGGCAGGAGTTACATCAGGCTTTCTTAACCAGGATTTTGTAAAACCCTGGTGTTAATTGCCGGCACTGGAAAGGTTTCCCGAATAGATGGGAGTTAATTTTATATATATTTTTAAAACTCTGTTAAACATTTATCAGGTGATATGACAATATATGGTCATGCTGACCCACCCACCCTTCTCCAAATGGCCAGTGATCGGTCTGGGGGGTGGGGGGTGGGATGGGGAGGAGGCCCAGGTGGGCATGTTCTCAGTTATGCTTCCCAATCATATTCTGCACGATTGTGTCAGTTCTTGAAAGCCTGAAAAATGTTTCAGGGAATTCTCAATGGTAAAGAAGTCAGGAAAGGCTGCTATACATTATTACAGGATTCTGGCTGTTTAGTATCAGAAGCATCTTATATTTCTCAGTTGCTTGCCATTTTCTAATTAAGAGCGGATACAGGAATTTGTCCCTAGTATTTTCATACTGTGAACAATATAAGAGAATATGGATAACACATTATTTGCAGCCTTATTTGTAATGGCACAATCTATTTGAATGAGGAATTTCAAGAAATCTCGCAATCATTGTTACTAAAGGCAAAGCACTGAATCTAGTAAGCATACAGAATGTGTGGATTTGTTAAATGGAATAAATTATGGTGATCCATGGTCAAAATATAAAGGAATCCCCAAACTCAGAGGTGAACAAGTTTTCATAACAGCAATAATAAGATCTTGATATTCTATATCTAGGATTCTGCGTTTTATAATCGCACACTCAGAAGTTTCGGATTCCTCGGTCAACCCTTCTAATGCTATTCTAATGGATTTGATTTTTCGCTCAATAAAATTTGTCCAATGTCAATTAGTTTTACTTTATAAGAGTTGGGTTGGTTGTTAAAGGGAAATGACCTAGGTGCTGTTAGGTTTGTTTGTCGTCAGGAAAGATTATGAGTGTTAATAGTGTAGTAACCCAGGTGTGATAACAAGGCTAGGGATTTGGAACAGAGGTATGAAATAGATGAGCTGTTCAACTTATTTCTCCTTTGTGACTGCTAAATGCAGGGACCCCTCTTTATATGCCCTTTAAATGAGAAAGTAACAAGAGAAAAAAGTTTGGCGAGGGTGTAATTTGAGAGAGAGGAAATGTATTACTTAGTGAACGAGCCTTTTGCAAATATGGATGCAGTTTTCTTTGATAGTTAAAATATACAATTCATGCACAAGGACGTCGAGCTGCTTGAGAAAATTAAGGAAATGCCCATCATGGTGTTACCTTTATCTTAGTCCCAGGATTAGGACTGGCTCCTCTTATTATCCTGGAGAAATAATAATAATAATAATAATAATAATAATAATAATAATAATAATAATAATAATAATAATAATAATAATAATAATAATAATAATAATAATAATAATAATAATAATAATAATAATAATAATAGTTACCCCTTACTGGAAGCAGTCTCAGGGTGGCTCACAACATATAACTACAGCAAAAATATATATTTAAAAACATAACACTTTAAAACTAACACATTTGCTCTTTCTACCATAGCTCCACTGACCATTCTGTTTAGAAAACTGTTCAGAGGCTACAGTGGGAGAGTTTCCTGAGGTGCAGGGAATAGCCAGCAAAACGGGGGGGGGGGCAGGGAGCATGAGATGGAAGGAGTGGAGGGAGGCCCATAGGGAACCCAAACTGCAAGCTTATGACACTGTTCCCCCTTTTCCATTTTATCCTCAACACAACAATGTTCTGAGACAGGTGACTGAGAGAAGGCGATTTGTTGAAGAGCATCCAGCAAATTTATGCGACGAGTAGGGATTCAGACCAAGGTCTCCCAGATCCTAGTCAGACAGTCTAACCCAGCCTTTTTCAACTTTTTGACCATGGAGGAACCCTTGGAAAGTTTTTCAGTATTCGAGGAATCCCAGAAGTGCTGTCAGCTAGCCATGCTAACCTGCAATGCCGAACGGAAGTGATGTCACCCAGACACTCCCACAGCCACATCACAGGAAGTTATGTCACCAGGCCTCTCCCTTTCCTCCTGCATCTTCAGAATTGAAATGTCTAACCCTACCCCATCCCCACCTATGTTTAACTCTCATGTATTATTATTATTCACTAGAAAATAAGCCAGCTGTAGAGCGAATACAGCGGGCGCTAGGAAGCTGGGCAGTTGGTCGTGTTGGTTATGTGGGATTAGGGCCTGGACCCGATGACTGGAGCAGCGTTCCGGCCATTGGGTGTCCTACCTGGAGCTGTGGTGTGGGCGGCGTCGATGTCAGGAGCTGCAAGGCGGGCCGGTGAGGTTGGTGCTCCGGCCACACGGGGTGGCTGGTCGCGGTGGGCTGGTGCAGGGGCACGGGCGCGGCAGCGAGGCGCCATGTTTGTGAGCATGGCTGCTGGTGGGGGGAGGAAGGTGTGGTGGCGGCGGGTGGCTGTGCAGGCTGCTCCCGGCCGTGCGGCGTGGCTGCGAGGCACCATGTCACTGAGCGCGGCTGCTGGCGGCGGGACGGCGACGGGTGCGTTCGTTGGGCCCTACTGGGCGTCAGGGCAGGCGGCGAGCAGCGCAGTCAATCAAAAACTCCCTCCCTCTCCTTTTGTTTCCCGATGCACTGTCATCTCCACAAGGAAGCACCTGCAATTTGTTTAGCGCTCGGGCCAAAAAATATTGCCTGTCTCTGATGTCAATGATCAGATACAATTTTGCAAGTGAACCTCAGGCCTTACTAACTTCAGCAAAGTAGCTGGGGATATGTTCCGCTTGGATTTTCAGGAAGCTTTTGGATCTGGACTTACATTATGCTGGAGATCAAGATAAGGGGAATGACACCTGGTCCTATTCTGCACACAATATATAATGCACTTTTAATGCACTTTAGAAATAGATTTTCCTGTTCTGCACAGGAAAATCCAGCTGCCAAAGCACATTGAAAGTGCATTGTCCTATGTGTGCGGAATGGGCCCAGATCAGTTCCCCTGGAGAAAATGGCTGCGTTGGAGGACAGGCTCTATGGCATTCAACCAAGTTGAGATCCCTCCTCAAATCCCGCCCTCCCTAGGCTCCACCTCCAAATCCCCAGGCAACCCTAGGTCCCACCCACTTTCTAAAAAAGTGGCTTCCGAATAGGCATTGGCAGGCTCCATTGGGCCCATGGGTACCACACTGGGGACTCTTTCTCTGTAACTTAGCAAAGTGCAGACAGGTCACTTAGATATCCAACAAATGGGGGATAGTTTTTACAACGACAACAAAAATCCCCAGCCATAACCTGTTTGAGCAGATCCAGGTTTCATATTTTTAAGCTTCTTTTCCTGATTGTATCAACTAGAAATCTGCTTTTACTGAAATGTTTAAAATTCTTGGAATGTGTCTATGGGGCTTGCTTCATCTTATTCGCTGTCCTAAGCCAATTATATGTATGAGAAACACGCTGAGCAATAGCCACCAAAACAAGGTTTGAGCCGGTCAGGATATAATTTATGAAAAAGTTGAAAGAATTAGAGGAACTCTATATTTGAAATAATACCACTGAAGAAGAAATTGAAAACGGGAAATTGAATTATATAATTTATCCGGAACCCGTTTTGGTGGCTATTGTTTGGTTCATACTTCATATTATTTGAAAGAATCAACATTTCTCTACAAGGGAATCTCAAGTTGTGAACATTTAAAAGGACAAAATATAAATAAAAATAAGGAGTACTAAGAACAGCCAATTGGCCGGAGTTTTTTTCTTCTTTTCCAAACTGATTCCAAGGCTTGAGGATCAGCTGCCCCGAAAATTAGACGTCGACCATGCAGAAAGCTAGGACAGAACACACCTTATAGGGGTGGAAATTTGCGGCCCTTAGCTGAGCAGGAGTCAAAGCTACAATAACAGAATTTTCCCCATCCAATCCGTCTAAGCAAGTACAGGTAATATAGCGACTGAAATGTGTCATGGAAGAATGATTAAGAGGCAGAAGTTTTAGTGGAAACCAACTTACTATGTTCTGGAAGGAGAATTCACCGCGGGCAGCATCCTACATGAATAGTCATTCTTCTACCCTACACAGTCCTGGAAAAAATACTCATGAGTGTGACTGAGGTGTTGAATCACAGCTCACAGATGGAATACATTATTAAGTCACATGTTCCTACGACTTCTGGTTCTCTTTATTCAAAGGTCTTAGAATAGACTTCAGACAAATTAGTGCCTGAATGCAGAGGAAGTCTTCAGTAGTTGGGGAGATTTGCTGACTCAGTTGGTTCTCAAAGACAACCCCGCAGGGACTTATTATTCCACCTTTTGGCATTTCCACTGAGCATGGTGATTCCTTCACAACCAATTACATTATTCTCAAATGTCACCGTAGGTTTAATGACTCTAGTTAAATGTGGAGTTACTTGTAAACCAGAGTTCAGCAGATGGCAAGCACTGCGCTCTTAAGTCAATATATATATATTCCACTAAAGAGCTGCATATGAGCTCAACTGGGACATGGGTATGATTTCCAAATATGGAGACTAAGTATAGCTTCAAGGCAAGGCACTCATCTGTTTCCTATAACCTTCATGGCTTACAGGCCGACGGACAGGAGATTTTGGTGGCGGGAGTGTAGTATATTTAAGTGAGAATTTGCCTGTTGGATGGTTGGCAGAATTAATCAGTCCTGTGAATGTTCTTATATGCTGAAGCTATACTCGTCTCAAACTGGAACAAACCTGTAAGGAACAGTTTGTGTAGACAAGGTTATGTACTAGGGTTGCCCATTCTGGGTTGCAAAATCCCTGGAAATTTGGAAATGGGACCTTGGGATGAGGAGGATCCTTAGTAGGGTTTAATGCCATATAGTCCACCCTCCAAAGCATTCTCATGGGAATTGTAGTCCATGGATATCTGGAGAACTACAGTTTGCAGCCAGCTCAAGGTTGACTCAGTCTTCCATCCTTCCGAGGTCGGTAAAATGAGTACCCAGCTTGCTGGGAGATAAATGGTAATGACTGGGGAAGGCACTGTCAAACCACCCCGTATTGAGTCTGCCATGAAAACGCTGGAGGGCGTCACCCCAAGGGTCAGACATGACCCCGTGCTTGCACAGGGGATACCTTTACCTTTACCTTACAGTTTGGCCACCCCTGAATTAGGGTCCACTCTCCCTCCTGAGCTCCGGTGGGGGAGTTGTGTGCCTTTCACCTGCACAGTGGCTTTTGCCAATGCAACTGTGTTCCTTGCAAGTTTCTTGGAAACTTTTTAAAAGCCATGGCATACTGTGTATGTCAACACACACACACACAAAACCCTGAGCCCCTTAATTTTAGAGGATAGTTTTCAGTCTAGCTGGTTACTGGTGATTAGACATAAGATTGAATGTCTTGGCTTTTCCCCATGCACTTTACTTACGGCAGATATGGAACCAGCTAATAAAATGATAAAACAAAGAATTCAAGATACTGAACGGCAAGCGGACCTTTCTAGTTCTCCTACCTTTAGGTCACCGCCCAGTAACAGATATATTCTGTCTCCTGCCTCATATCTTTTTACTTTGGAAAGTAACACTCACAGAAGAGCCTTTACCCTGGCGAGGTGCATGGCACTACCCTCAGCCGTACTGGAAGGGAGGTATAAAAGGATCCCCTTCTCTGCGAGAACATGCCCCTATAATTCTGGCCTGGTAGAATTACACGTTTTTCTGAGCTGTTCTTTCTATGCCAAGGCCTGAGCCAAGTTCATCCACCCTTATGTAAAGCAAAAGTTAGGCCAAACTGTAACACATCACACAGACATTATTAATAAATTACTGTCTGACGAATCCCATAAAATCACCAAACCTGTTGCTAAATTCTGTTCAATAATATGTGGAGTTTGTGGAGCTGGTAGGGTTTGCAATGAAAAATGAAATATGAGGATTTTGTTTCAGGCTCAAAGCTATTTCTGCTCTAGTTTTAAAAATTCACTATACATTTTAAAGTTTTAAAGTAACTTTTGATAATAGCTATATATTTGTATTTTAGCATTATGTTTTATCTGGGATGCATTGTATAATTTCCCTTGTTATATGCCTGGTGTAAACCATAATAAAACGACTACTGCCCTGAGCCAGTTTCATTTTCTAGAACTACCCCCTCCCCACTTCATTCCAGTATCTGATGAGTCAGATATTAGGTAGGAGTATTCCTAGGTATTCCCAATTCTGAAATGTGATTACTGAGTGCTCCTTTCTGCACCAAAAGCGGGCACTTCTTCTGTGGAAACTCAGGAAGTTGATTTCCCCCACCCCACCCTACCCCACCCACCTGGAATGTTGATGAAGATGACACATTGGCTGATTTTGAGAGCAGAGAAAGGGGAGGGGAGCCTTTTGGAAGCTACTCTCTCTTCCTTGAAAGTATTCAAACATAAGCAGAATGAGAGACCAAATAAACAGCAATAGCAAAGCAGATTTCTTAAAATTGCATCATGTCACTGAAAGATCCAGCAGGGTAATTCAAGGGGGAGATTCCTGCATGAAAAAGAAATTTTGCGGGAACAGCAAAAGGATTCGTTTTTACTTCTTGCATGAACACTCAGCCCTGACAATCAGAAGACGGGGCTAATAACCTGAATTTAATTTCTGTTCTGTAATTGTTATCCAAGATGAAGCCAGGAAAACCTTTAACTAAAATGGTGAACCGAAAGTGAAAACAGAGCTTTCCTTACAGTTTTAGAAGGTGAGCTCTGCTGAAACTAGCCAACTAGCAAAGACTTCAGCACAATGTCGGTGCTGGAAACATGGCTGTATTGGTGGTGGTGGGGGGGAGAAAATCTGAGACAATAGTCTGTTCCTGGAACAGTGTGCAACAATTGGCATTTCTCTGATTAAGCAGAGAAAATCCATTCTTGGATATGCTAGGGAATAAGTGGAGTGACTCTGTAGTCGATCCTGAACAGTACAGATTGGGGAGGGGGAAGTGAGTAGCATCATAATGGACATTGGTGTCAGGTGCGGGTAGATTTTGTTTAATGGAGCCAAATGAGTTTCAAAAACCCAGTGCATATTCGAACCTAGTGAGGATGTTTTTAAAAGGCACGTCTGGCCATGATCCTTGATGCCTCCCTCTCAATGGAGGCTCAGGTGGGAGTATCATGGCAGGCATTCTGCCTTCTTGACCAAGCCAAACTACTAGCATCCCACTTAGCCCAGAACATCTAGCCACAGTGATGCATGCAATGGTTACCTCTAGACTGGGGGCCATTCCGCACCGGGATCCATGTGGCAAATTGTTTGTGGGACGAAAAATCGCCATTTTAAATAGTGGAATTCGTCGTTATGCATACCTGCCTTTGTAGTGGAATCCAGTTGCGTTTCTATCGTTTCCCACAGGCTTCCGGTCTCGGCAAAAATCGCTAGAAAGGAAGCGCTATTGCCGAGTTCGTCCCGCCCTTGGCCGTCAAGCAGCCAATGGGCGGCCGTTAGCATGCTCCCAAACAGCCCCTTTCCCTTTAAGGAAGGTTTAAAAAAAAAAAAACACCCATTGCAACGAATCTGCGTTGATTCATTGCAACGGAGAGACCCATCCAGCTGGCAGGTGGTGTTTGAACTGCCGTTTCATCGTTGCCACGCTCCCCCTGAGTGAAAAAAAAATTCCCCCCCCCACGGGCGCGATTTTCGGCCAAAAACAGTATGAAAAATAAAGGGAAAATAAACCAGCAAACGGGCTTCTGTGTTGCTTGTGCTTAGTGACTTTAAACAGAGGGACTGCAGCCGGGGAAGCCTCCCTGGGTAAACGAAGGCTCGCCGGTGCGTTGATCTCCGCTCGCTCGGAGAAAAAAAATGGTGATCGCTTCGCCGGAAGATCAGAGGAGAGAGCCAGGGGGAGGGACTTTGCAGAAACCACAACAATGGTAACGCACAGAACTTTCCCGCTAGTGTTGCAGATTGGTTGCAGGAGTGTAGCGCTTTCCGGAGGGTGAATCCACTTTTGGGGATTTCCCTGAAAGCGCTACAACGAAGCGCTTTTTGCAGATCGGTTTCAGGAGTGTTGCAGATTGTCAACGACGTTGTGCATAACGGCAAATCAGTAGTGATTTCAATTGGCAACCATTGTGCAATTTTGAAGGAGTGCGGAAAGCCCCTGGACTTCTGCAACTCGCTTTATGCAGGCCGGCCCTTAACCTTTATCCATAAACTACAGCTGGTCCAGAATGCAGCAGACAGGATCCTCACAATTACATCATGGAGGTCCCACATTTGGCCCATTCCTCAACAACTGTACTGGCTTCATGTCGAAATCTGGATCAGACTTAAGGTTCTGGTAATCACTTTTAAGGCCATACACGTTCTGGGTCCACTATACCTGATGGACTGCATTTCTGCCTACGCCTCTCACCAAAATCTTCTTCTAAAATGGCAGGTTAGATACCAGTATATAGTTACTTATATCTGTACCATTTAAAGATGACTTGTTTAAAAGGGATCTGACTATTACCTTTTAAGACTTGAAGTAGCATCCCATTTTTCTATAGAGCTAAATCTAATAAGTATAATCCATTGGATCAAATCCAAGATGTTGGACTACTTGATAAGTGTCATGTGCCCTACCAATATTTCCTGTGTTTTTCCCAAACTGGAGTTAGGTTCCTCCCCTCCACCCTCCACCCTTCTCCTCGCATTGCCATGGTGTTTTTGCCCTGGCTCAGCCCTGTGAAATGCAAATTGCTATCTGTGTCCTTGCATTGAGGTGTAAACCTCTGCCAGTGACTATAGGCAGCTGGGGCAATCTGGCTGCAGAGGTTAGACTGCTTGTCTCCAAGTTTCACACTTCTGGCTGATCAAACGTTCTGGCCTGGAAACCGGTTTTTCCTGTGCGTTATTGGGGGCCAAGAGCCTGAGTCTATATAAACCCCATTTCCCCTTTGTCCCATGTCTTTGCCAATTCCTTGTTCTGTGTGTATCTACTGCCTTCTACAAAGACTAGCTTTAGCTACAGTCTTCCTGCCTGAGACTTTACTCTGTTGGTTCTGCCTTCCATGGGTCATGACAATAAGGTTAAGAACCTGAATCTTGTCAGGTTTCAGAAGCTAAGCAGAGTTGGCCCCAGTTCGTATCTGGATGAGAGACTATGTTATATATTCCCACTGTCATGATCAGGGGCATTCGCTGGCAGGGGCTCCTGGGAATTGTAGTCCATGGACATCTGGAGGGCCACAGTTTGACTACCCCTGGTCATGATGGTCAGTTCATAGTCTGAGGAAGAGTGCTTGCACTCGAAAGCTCACGCCTTCAATAAATCTTTGTTGATCTTAAAGGTGCCACTGGTCTCTGATTTTATGATGTTATTGCTATTACTGGATTTTATTACTACCGTTATTGTTGATATTATTACCTATATTGTGCCTACCTTAAGGCTTCCATGTTCTCCGTGAACTGCCCTGAGCCGCAAGGGCAGTATATAAATGTCAATAAATAAATAATAAATAATTACAGGGGCAGAGGTAGGCAGTGGCTAACCATCTTTAAACATCGCTTTTTGAAAACTCATAAGCTGGCTGTAACAGAGACCTAGTCTGCACACATAGGATAATGCACTTTAAATGTGCTTTGGCAGCTGGATTTTCCTGTGCGGAACAGGAAAATCTACTACGAAAGTGCATTGAAAGTGCATTATCTATTGTGTGCAGACTAGACCCTAGCGTCACTTTCTACCCTTACCACTTGATTTCTCTGTGAAGCCTATTAGATTCATCTCATCTATGATACCGTGTTTCGGTATATTGTATTAGTCTATGATAGGGTTATGTGCTTAGGCTGCCAAAGTCTCCGCTCCAAAATAGCCAGCGCCCCGGTGCGGGGAGGGGGAAAGGGCAGTGCTGGTGGCGGAGTGCAACCCAGCACCCGCATGCAGGAGCAGAGCTCTGCCCCTGCGTACGTGCGCTGAGTGCCACACCGGCACCGGTACCACCCCTCCCCCCTGTGGCGTGGCTGCTTCGGGCTGGAACGGCTGCTTCGCCGGTCAAAGTGCACAATCCTAGTCTATGATTTGTCCTAATTGTCATTTCTGTCATTCAGAAAACCCATTTGTGATGTATCAGAAAATGACGGTGTGAGAGAAAGCGAGCTACCAGATAGGCAACAGATGATCTGAAAAAACCAAATTAAAGCAGTTGTTATCTACCATGATAAGATGTGGTAGATCTGGCCACGGGGGTAGACCTAGCAGAGCAGTCAATGCTTTCTGGACCGTTCTGTACCACTGAACTCTTCTAATAGGTTGTGTGTGTGTGTGTGTGTGTGTGTTTGTGTGTGGCGGGGAGTGATGGTGATGTTGTTGTGGTTGTTTATTAAATTTCTAGCCCGCCACTCCCACAGATGCTCGTGGCGGGTTACAGCATTCATAAAATCCCCAATAAAATTACCCCTAAAAATACAAAATACAACATCCCAAAAATACCGAACGCCTCTTTTTTGTTGTTGTTGCATGTTGCGATGGAGCAGGAAATGGATGTCTGCCCTGATATTTGAAAGCCGACATGTTCTTAAATGCAGGGCCTCAGAAGGAAATGGGTTTCAGCTCTGGAGACCCTGACTTGGTCACTTCACTGCACTCCAAGGAAGCGTGGGGCCTCCGAAGGAAATGCGTTTCAACCCCGGTGAACCCGACTTGGTGACTTTCAAATCACCTTCCAGCTATTTAACCTCATCTGCGTTAAACGGGAGATTCTTATCACTGGCACGGCAGGACATGTGGTTTCCCTCCAAGAGGCGTAAACAGCCATTGAGAGGGTGATGTAAGAAATAATATCGGCCCTGTTTACATATTAGAAATACACACAAATGTAACCTTGTTTCATCCTGAAGACTCTGCGGTCTGAGGGAAGCCTTGTTTACTTCTCAGAAAGAAACTTTTTCATTAGGGGGGGGGGGGAGAAGGAGGACGAAAAGGTCCAGTAAAGAGTGAACTGAACCGATCCCCTGAGGAGAAAAAGTCCCATGTGAAAATTCATGCTTGAGCGGACAAGCGTTTCCCCCCGGTTGTGTGTACTTGTGTCACTACCTCAAGTTTGGGGAACCACGCACAACTTCTCAAGTGTTGTGCGATTTCCCCCCCCCCTCCCTCTTTTCTCCCCTCTTCCAAAGGTATCCAGATTGATGTGTATAGAAGCCTCTAGCTGGCAGAGCTTAAATTGTATGTATTCAGCAAACAGCCTATTTTGAAATTGAAATGCAAAGGTATTTTTAGAACTTTCACTTGGGTTTCTTGCTAAAATCGGCAATAGTGGCACATACTAATTTTCCTGGTCGAGGCAGAAATTTAAAACATTGGGTTTTTGTGCTCGTGTGCTATTTTCAGCTGCAGGTAGCCGGTGTTTACATTTTAGCACTGTCGCTATATTAAAAAAAAAAAAAAGAGCATCTATATTTTAAAAACTGGCATGAATTAATTATTTTTTTTTAAAAAATAAGGCGCAATATCACCTTCAGTCTTATTCTCCCTGTTGGTTTTTTTTGGTGGCTAGGAGAGGAAATGATTACCAGGATATTTATTGCTACCTAAATAGGCCCATTCTTACTGTTAATGTGGGTAGTTTTTGAAGAACTAGTTAAATATGGGTTGTTGTTTTTTTTTCACCCTCACATGGTGGGTGAACGTCTTGGCTTTCTAAAGGTCAGTTCAGTGAAAACCAGAAGATATTGACTGAAATGTAGCAGAAAGTGAGAAAGTTCTAGAAGACTTCGAAACTTCTTTGACTTCCCCCCTGCCCAGGATACGTTGCACTTTACCATTTATTGCAGAAGGTTGTGTGCGTATCCTTGAAGCAGGAGGATATCCTTCAGGAAATCTGTGGCATAAACCAAAAGCAGGATGTCTTTTTGGTTTGGCTCTTTTTGCCCTTCCTCTCTCTTTGTGGCTGCCAGAAGAGGGGAAAAAATTGGTGCAGAGCCTTCCTCCAAACCACAGCAGGTGACTGGAAATGCTTCCCTGACTGTATATTCCAAGAGCTGGAGAACCAATTTGGAATTGATTTTCTTGGATTATTGATTGTGCGGCAGCTTTTAATACTCCCATTCCGACTAGTCAGGACTGGTTTGGAAATGTATTTCCATTCTCCTTTCATTTTAAAAGCAATCCAAGACCAGGAACTGGTTCAAAATCTGAAATCTGGTTGCAATTGTTGTATATTGAAGTACTGAATATCTACCATGGGAATGAACTAGCAGGATTTGTGCTACAAGGACTATAATAATTCACTTAACCTCATTTATACCCCACCTTTCTCAACAAAGGGGACCCAACAAAGCTTAGAATATTCTTCACTGTTTCTACTTTATCTGTTTTTCCATTTTTTCCTCACAACAACCCCCATGAGGTAAGTTAGGCTGTGACCAGCCCAAGGTTTCCAGTGTGCTTCCATGGCAAAGTGAGGATTCAAACCTGGTTCTTCTAGCACAGGGGTAGTCAAACTGTGGCCCTCCAGATGTCCATGGACTACAATTCCCATGATCTCCTGCCAGTGAAGACTGGCAGGGGCTCATGGGAATTGTAGTCCATGGACATCTGGAGGGCCACAGTTTGACTACCCCTGTTCTAGCATGTGCTGGTGTGGGCTCATGGGAATTGTAGTCAATAGTCATCTGGAGAGCCACAGTTTGGCCACCCCTGTTCTAGATACTAGTCTAACATTCTAACCCAGCCATTCTCAACAGAGGCCATATGGCTCCCTGGGTGTCTTGGCACATTTGAAGGGGACAACAGACTGAAAAATGTGAGAACAGGAGCCCAAAGGCTTTATGGGGGGGCTCTAGTAACATCTGATGGAATACCCTTTTTGTCATGTATGACGTTATCAATTGCTAGAAAGTTTGACCTTCGTCAAGGGAAAGCGAAAGAAATAATGTAATCAATTTTTTGTGTTTGCTTGAATTAACGCATTCAAAGAAAAAAATGAACACAAATGCTTCTTTGGGTTGAATGTTCTAGAAATGGTTCTTGCGTATATCTTAGACAAGGTACGTTATTTCACTCTTAGCTTAGGCCTTTGAAAGCCTAGCTCACTGCACAAGCGACCAGCCTACTGCAGGGGACCCTGGAATCTGTGAAGAATTCTTAAAAGGGCAATGGCCAAAAAAAGGCTCTAACTACTACATCAAGATGGCTCTCTGTAAGAGAATCACACAGGGATAGCCACATTAGTCTGTTGTAGCAAAATAAAGCAAAAGTCCCAATGCACCTTATAGATTTAACATTTATTTAAATAGGAGCTTTCATGAGTAAGAACCTCTTCAGATATGTGGAGGGGAAAATATTTTGGGAATATTTACAGGGAAACTTACAGGGGGGAGAAGGTGATGAGGCAGAGAGAATAAACAAATTATGTGTGACAGTATGGATGAGGAATCTGTAAGAGACTCTCAGTTACAAAACCAATATAATTGTTAGAGGTAGAAAAGTTCTGAGAAAATACCTACCCATAGGAATAATACTCAAGTTTCTGGCGGATTTACACAGGTTCCCAATGCCAATGAAGAAGGCCTTCCAGTATCTTTCCTCATGACAGGGAGAAAATTCTTCTTGTAAAAAGGTCTCCTGCTTTCCAAAACCAACCATTTAGTTCACTCTCCAGTGGGATGTTGGGTGGCCAGCTCCAGATTGGGAAATTGCTGGAGATTTGGAGAAGGCAAGATTTAGGAAGGGGAGAGAGCAGGTTATAATGTCCTGGAGGCCACCCTCCAAAGTAGCCATTTTCTCCAGAGGACCTTACCTCTGTTGTCTGGAGAATAGTTGCCATTCCAGGAAATCTCCAAGCCCCACCTGGAGGTTGGCAACCTTAAGGAATGAGCCAAATGTTCAGCAACAACAATAACAACAAAAGGTTGGCTGGGAATGAATCTTGAAAAGGTTCCACAAAGATACCAAGGAGTCTACCAGTCTTGCCCTGGATTGCTGTTCCTCCCAACAGCCCTGGTTGATTGCAGTTTTGCCACTGTTTAGTTTAAAAGTACTTTCCTGAAAAGGCACAGTCTCCCTTTGATATACTTTAGCTTGCCCTCTGTGAGGTCATCACATGGTCAGATCTGATTGGATATTTGTTCGCATTACAGTTGTTAGGCTGGAGGGACTGTGATGGGGATCACAATGCCCCAGTGCAGACTCTGCTTTAATACCAGGCAAGGGGAAGGAAGCTTGGGTCTGACCTTTTCCGCACGAGGATTAAAACCGGACCAGCGCTCATCCGGTTGTGGGGTTAATGCAAGGCTGGTTTATCCATGTAGCATGTGCTGCAGGTCCCGCACTTCCAGGGGCCCCACATGAGAGAAATATACACACATGCACCCAAAAGGATGCCATGGATTAGCTGTTTCCTCCCCACACTAGTAAGGCATTTTAGGAGGAGGCGGTTGACAAGCATACCTCCGTCTCTCATCCTCTGCTGTATTGTTCTTTTATAACTGGAGATGCTAAGGATAGAAACTGACGTTCCACATGCTAAGCAGATGCCTTACCACCAAGCCGCAGTCCCTCCCTAACTTGCAGACTTTCTTCTGTAATGACTGTGAGCTTCTTTTCTTATTTACTAAATACAACTTTTTCCGTGCCTTGCAGTGCTGTAGATCAGGGGTAGTCAACCTGTGGTCCTCCAGATGTTCATGGACTACAATTCCCATGAGCCCTTGCCAGGCAAGGGCTCATGGGAATTGTAGTCCATGAACATCTGGAGGACCACAGGTTGACTACCCCTGCCGTAGATGCGCCGTGCTGATATTTTCCAGTGTGACGTGCAGTGTGACGTTTCCAGTGTGACGTGCAGTGTGACGTTTCCAGTGTGACGTACAGTATTGTACCCACCTTCTGTGATCAGGACCTTTGGAAAATATCAGTACGGCTGAATCTGGGCACTTTTGCTGTAGACCGCCTTCTCCTCTTCCTCCTTTCTATTTGAAACAAAGTGGAAAGACCCAACAGAGTGAGACTGTCATTATCGGCTGAGCTCCTCCAATTGTGCTGATAGCAAGAGCTCAGCAGCAGATTGCCAGAAAATGGGTTCATTTCCTAGAAGAAGAAGAAGAGTTGGTTCTTATATGCCGCTTTTCCCTACCCAAAGGAGGCTCAGAGCGGCTTACAGTCGCCTTCCCATTCCTCTCCCCACAACAGACACCCTGTGAGGTGGGTGAGGCTGAGAGAGCCCTGATATCACTGCTCGGTCAGAACAGCTTTATCAGTGCTGTGGCGAGCCCAAGGTCCCCCAGCTGGCTGCATGTGGGGGAGCGCAGAATCGAACCTGGCATGCCAGATTAGAAGTCTGCACTCCTAACCACTACACCAAAGAGGATGTTCTCCAACGACATTGTGTTAACTTAAAAAACAAACAAAAACATTTGCTCTGAACAGCATAGGACTCCATTTGGAACTCCCGTGACAATTGACGACGTTCAAATGGAATAATATATATTTTAAGGGAAAAACGCCCCAAATGTAAGATTCAAATAAAGCAGTGGAGCAGCCTTACAAATCCCAGGAAAAGTTGCAACCAGAGTTTTAAAGAGACTGCCAAAGATTAAATCCGATGGGCTTGCCAGCATGTTTTATTTATAGATTGAAAGAAATAGTGTCCACAGGTTCACATAATGTTTCAAGTATGGGCACGGGAACTAAAATTACATAGCTCAAACTATGGCTCATGTCTGTTTATAATAATGAAGGCTGTTTGGAGTCAGCTTTGTGGGCACGAGAAGCCAAGGTGGTGTTTATTTTATTCCTTAAGCTCAATGTCCTAGCATCTCTGTCCTGCAGTACAAACATTGTCAGAGCATTTGAATATTCAGTTTCTCCTGGGAGAGAGATTTTATAGCCTGGGCTTGATTACTTACTTTGCCACAAGATGCTTCTATTTCATTCTAGCCGCTGTTTCCATTTTCTTTTTAAGCAGATGTATTCCACCTGATTGAGAGCTTGCATTTCTTTCCCACTGGGTTAAGCCAGCGGCAAAAGGTCATTGATCATAGGAGCACTGCATTCAGTGCATTCAAATCCTATATCAGCTGTGGATACAGAAGCAGCTTTATGAAGATCTTTTCTGTCTCTCAGTTTTTCAAATTTGAAAGGGGATGTGTGTGTGAAATTTTACAGATCTATCCGTTATTGCATGAGAACTTTTAAAAATTCACCTGTGGATTAAATCACTGTCAAAAAAAGGTTTTGATTCCCCCTCCTTAGGTATAATATAAGAGATGCTTGGAGGTGATTTGCCATTGCCTGTCCCTGGTATTCTTTGCTTTAGGATTTTTTGCTTTCGTGCTTTAGGATGCTTAGGGCTGATCCTGCGTTGAGCAGGGGGTTGGACTAGATGGCCTGTATGGCTCCTTCCAACTCTATGATTCTATGATTCTATGGGAGTCACCTGTCAAGTGTTAACCAGGGCCAACCCTGCTTAGCTTCCGAGATCTGACATTAGACAAGAACAGTGACATTATATACACTGGTCAACTGCTAAATTTTTATCAAAGTGATAGATTCTAACTTCGGAATTGTGGAAGAGTTGTGTGCACTGCAGAGTTTGAAAGGCAAGGCACAATGACTGTAGAAAACATTCTTGAAGATTTGTAGAAAATTTTGGTGTGAGTTGGGATAAATTGAAAAGTATCACAACTGATGGTACAAGAAATATTGTGGGAGTTAAAACTGGTATAGTTGCAAGAATCATTGAAGAGATACTGAAATTAAATGGTTCACTTCCCATGCAGTTTCACTACATTACCTACCAGCAAGTCTTGTGTAGTAAGATTATTTAGTGGGAAAGTATGATGCGTATTTTTGTATCCAGCATTAATTACTACAGGCATCATGGCATTACCTATCCATCAGTTTCAAAATTTTATCTCAGAGATCAGCATAGGGTTTCAAGATGTATTGTACCATGCAGAAGTCAGGTGGTTTAGCAGAGGCAAAGACCTCAAATGTTTTTTTCAGTCTTCATCATGCAGCTGTTGCCTTTTTGAAGGAGAAAGGAAAAGGTTAAGAAGTACTTTCTGACCCTGAATGGATTTTTCATTTGACTTTCTTAAGTGATATCACAGAGCATCTGAATTAAATATAAGGTTGCTGGGGATAGGAATAAAATCAGAGTCCAGTAGCACCTTTAAGATCAACAAAGATTTATTCAAGGTGTGAGCTTTCGAGTGCAAGCACTCTTCGTCAGACTATGAACTGACCATCATAACAGTAGGAATATATAAGCAAAAGTTAACCCTGTTACATTATTAAACTGTGTCACAGTATCCAAACACAGCCACATGAAAACTCCAAGCCAAACCAGCCAATCAAACCCCTCAAACCCATTTGTAGTTCACAAAGACATATCAGAAATAAAACTGTCAAAGCCAGTGATCCACGGCTCACACCCTACTATTTACTGCTTGACCCCATCTGTCTCCATACCAATGTGAAACTTTCTTACAAGTAGAAGCTAAGCTGGCAGCTATCTTGTCCTGCGACCAGAAAGTAGAATTCAAAATTACATTACATATTACTAACAGTTACACAATCCCAATTAAAATAAATTGTGAGGAATGTGGGTACACAAGTTACATAAGGTTAGCATGCATCGTGAGATAAAAAAACCTTTGTCCTTGTTGAGTCCAGGGTATGTCAAAGTATTGAGTGTTGTAATAACTTGCATTTCTGCAATCTCCCTTTCTAGCCTATTCTTGAAGTTTCTTTGTAATAAAACAGCTACTTTCAGGTCCCTTATAGAATGTCCTGGAAGGTTAAAGTGTTCCCCTACAGGTTTTTCAGTTTTGTGGCTTTTGATGTCAGACTTGTGTCCATTAATTCTTGGGTGGAGGGTTTGACCTGTTTGCCCTATGTAGAGAACCGGGGATAAGAAAGTTTGTGTGTGACATATGTTGTCAATTGAAAGCTTTTGAAGCAAAAGTAAGCATTTTTCTGATGCAAGTTAATGAACTTCTTATTCTGCAGTGGACTAAAATTTGAGAAGTACAGGAATTTACAATTCAATTTTGAAACAGATCAAAACACTGAACCTGTTGCAGGTGGAATTCCCGAACAGATTCATTGATTGCCATCATTTATATATTGTATAATAGTGTTTGTATATTGTGGGGTATGTTGTTTTGTGATGTTTTTAGCTTATGTTTTATGGTGAACCGCCATGAGCCAGCCAGACTGGGAGTGGCAGTATAAAAATGTAACTAATAAAATAAATAATTAAGTATGGAAAGCTAATAAGAACATTTCAGAATCTATTTGAAGTAGCACCAGAAGATACAAATATCAATTTTCAGATGGAACTAATTGATTTGCAAGCCAGTGAACATCTCAAAGATATTTACAGTGAAAATAATCTGTTAGATTTCTACTCTAGTCTACCTGGTATATTTATCATCCTAAAGAAATTTGCTGCAAGCTTTTGCAATCTGTGGCACCACTTAAATCTGTGAATAAACATTTTCTAAGATAAAACTGTGAAATCCAATTCTAGGTCAATATTTCCTGATGAATATTTACGTGACATTTTAAGAGTCTCTGTCAAAAACCCTGACTTGGACATTAATGCCTTGGCTAACAGAAAGCAGCCACAAAAATCACACTGACTAGGTAAGCATGCGTACCTAGATAAAAGGATTCCACCGAAAAATATTGCTGCAAAATGGATTGCATTCAAGTTAAACATTTCTTCATTGACTTCTGAATGTTTACTTTTGATCTAAATAGATAGGGTAATACTTTTGTTACGTTTTGATTTAAGATGTGTCCCTATTTAACCATTAGGCATTCTAATGCGGCCCCAATTTGCCGGGAGGTTGGGACCACTGTAGGTCATACTGCTATTTTTGTTGATCTTTGTAACTTCAAAGTAACAGAATTGCCAGGCTTCAGGTGGGAGCTAGATTTTCTCCAGATTCTCGATTACAGCGATCATAGAATAATAGAATAACAGAGCTGGAAGGGACCTCTTGGGTCATCTAGTCCAATGCCCTGCACAATGCAGGACCCTTAGTGGAAATATCAGCTTATAGGGGCATACTCTATGGCAGGGTGTTGAACTTATTTGTTACAAGGACCAAATCTGACATAAATGTCACTTTGTTGGGCCAGGCCATGCATGCCATAAATGTAATGTGAGGTACCAAAGATATCTGTAACCACTCTGGGAGCAGTATAAATAAAACGCTAAGAGGGTTAGGGATGGGCTGTGTCCAGGATGGGCAAGGGGACCCATTGGCCCCTTGGCCCCGGACTGGCAAGCAGAAGGGCCAATCGGCAGGTGCAAAGCGGCCGGGCTCCTTTGCCTTCCCCAAAGCCTCCCAGGTGACTGGGAGGGGGGGGCAGGGGGGCGAAGGCTTCGGGCAGGGCAAAGGAGACTGCCCGCCCCATTGGAGATGCGGCGGCTGGCCTCCTTTCCCTCCCCCAAAGCCTCGGAGGCGACTGGGACGGGGGCGGGGGGAAAGGCAACGAACAGACCAAGTTCTCCCCCCTCTTCCCAAACTCCAGCCACCTCCTAGTGCCCATTGCATTTCAGAGTGCAATGGGCTATATTTCTAGTGAACTTTATAAAGGACCGGCAAACCCAATTAACAATATTATTCTTTACTCCAAATACAAACATGATTAAAAAATTAACATATTTACAGTGTTTCATTTATTTGACAGTACTTGATAACTGATACCTCTTGCTCCGAATTATAACCTCAAAATTCGGAGTCAGCATCTGTACTGTAGTGCTCCTGAATATGCTATTTAGGCGTGTAGCTGTAAGCTGAGAACACACTTTTGATCTCTTGCCATTTATTGCAGAAAAGAGCTGCTCACAGACTTTCTTTGTCCCAAACGTACAGAATTTTGGAAGCCAAGGCCTTAAACTGGGAGTAATTTGGACTCAAAAACTGGTAAAATTTGCCAACTTCAGAAGGTTTATCCTTCAGTACAACATCACCCTGCTCCCCCACTTACCTGTGATTCGTTATATCTTTTCAACGGTAAGTGGGGGGCAGTGTGAACGCCCCATTTTGTCAACTGTACTGACTCACTGTGTAATCTTTCAGTATGCCTTCCATCTTAGAGGAACTTTTCCTGTCCACCCCCTCCCCCCAAATAATCCCAGGGGTCTTCTTCGTTCTCTGAAAATACACATTTTTCTCTGCAATCCTGGAAGCATTTTTGTGAGTGAAGTAGGGTTTCTTCACCATTTACAAAGGTCTACTCCATATAACCACATATGATATGAACTCCAAAAGGAACTGGAGTCCTACACACTTGCTCACTCCACCAGAAAAATCATGAACCTTTCACAGATTCACAACCACCAGAATTCCTGCATCTGTCCTTTTCTCACACCAGTACACTCTTCTCCAGATCTCAGATTTGTTCCTACTGATCACTTCTTACCTTCCACAAAGACATACATGCACCCTGGGGTGCTGAGGTTTGAGCATGGGGACTAACAACTGGACGACCCAGGTTCATGTTGTGTATGCAGGCACATGGGCGATCCTACAGAGGACTGAGCACATGGTCCATGGTAGGATCGGGTATACCTGAATTCATTATGCACACATTTTAATAATGTACTTTCAGTGCGCTTTTGCAGCTGGATTGTCCTGTGCACAGGATAATCTACTTCTAAAGCAGATAATCTACTTCTAAAGTGCATTGAAAGTACATTATCCAACGTGTGCATAATGGGACCTGGACTCTAACTGTCACAGCCACCATGACAGCCAATCAGTTTAAATTAATCGAGGGATCTGAGCCAATGGCTCGCCACCATGGCCAGCCCCATTGGTCTCTGTATATATATGTTAGGATCTTAGGGGCGTTTGTTCTGAGTGATGTCGTGGTGCTATTTGTATCATGAACGTTCACCATTAAAGAGCTGCAATGCATCCAGTGTTATCTGATTGCCGAACCCACATATTTTACACGCCTGCTCTGTGGCATCACATTCCAGCTGACCTTCCTGCATCCCCCAAACTCTGCTCTTCCCAGGCTTTGCTCCTACAGCTCCAAGAATTTCCTAATTCAGGGTTAGCAACTTTGACTTCAATGATGTTACCACTTTGCTGAAATACACCTTGTTGGGGGTATAGAGAGGGCATTGCCGCATTTCCTGTTTGTTATAATATCCTGTTTCCTGTTTGATATAATATCCATTTGAAGCTGTTCTTTTTACATGATCCCCCCCCCTGCTATGAAAAACCTGGACCAAGAGTAGAAATCCTGAGAAATGTACTGTAAAGAAGAATCATTGCCTAGCATTTGACTAATGGGGTGGGGGAAACCATGCTTTGTTTTCTCAGAGTCCCTTTCTTGACCTGGATATTGAAAACATTTGTTCTCCTTGGTATTTGGGGGCAGGAGCAGGGTGGCCTCTTAAACTCATTTTACGAGTTCCTGAATTGTAGCCTCACAGTTCATTCTATGAATGTCCTCCTAGACTCATAGTATTCTTTTTTTTTTAATTGTTTGTCAGCCTATGGTGTTCATTCCATTATGTTTTATGTGTCCAGTTTACAGATGAATTTAGGTTACTTTTCTGCACTGGAATGTCAGTCTGCTGTTTGTCTTTTTTAAGCAACAAATGACAACGTGGCCACCATCCACTGGGCTACTTGCAAGCCTGTTTATTGCTTCAGGTTTCACTGTATTTTATGGATGAGATTAACTGTTCGAGAGATCACAAATAATAAGGAATCAAAATGAGTCAGAGGTCATTAGTATTGAGTTTAATAATTGTTGCTGTTAGCTGCGAAGTCATGTCCGACCCATCGTGACCCCATGGACAACGATCCTCCAGGCCTTCCTGTCCTCTACCATTCCCCAGAGTCCATTTAAGCTCGCACCGACTGCTTCAGTGACTCCATCCAGCCACCTCATTCTCTGTTGTCCCCTTCTTCTTTTGCCCTCCATCGCTCCCAGCATTAGGCTCTTCTCCAGGGAGTCCTTCCTTCTCATGAGGTGGCCAAAGTATTTGAGTTTCATCTTCAGGATCTGGCCTTCTAAGGAGCAGTCAGGGCTGATCTCCTCTAGGACTGACAGGTTTGTTCGCCTTGCAGTCCAAGGGACTCGCAAGAGTCTTCTCCAGCACCAAAGTTCAAAAACCTCAATTCTTTGACACTCGGACTTCCTTATGGTCCAACTTTCACAGCCATACATTGCAACTGGGAAGACCATAGCCTTGACTAAACACACTTTTGTTGGCAAGGTGATGTCTCTGCTTTTTAGGATGCTGTCTAGATTTGCCATAGCTTTCCTCCCCAGGAGCAAGTGTCTTTTAATTTCTTTGCTGCAGTCCCCATCTGCAGTGATCTTGGAGCCCAGGAAAATACAATCTGTCACTATCTCCATTTCTTCCCCATCTATTTGCCAGGAATTGAGAGGGCCGGATGCCATGATCTTTGTTTTCTTGATGTTGAGTTTCCCAAATATGGTTGGGAAGCAGAGCTGTGTACATGGCCACCTGGGGTCCCTCCCTTTCCCGCCCCCTCAATTACCATCATTAGCCATTTGTGTGTGTGTGTGTGGGGGGGGGTAAGTCAACACGACCATATATGGTCATATCACTCAATAAATGTTTAATAAATTTAAAAAATATATAACTAATTAACTCTCACCCATTGAGCAGGGCCATTAAAAAATACAGGGTTTCACAAAACTCTAGTTGAGAAAGCCTGCTCTAAAATGTTATATTGTTAGCAGCCTAGCTCAGGTCATATTGGGTTTGCCAGCTTTGGACTAGGAAATACCTGGAAACTTTGGAGGTGGAGCCAAGAGTGGGCGGAATTCAAGGCAGGGAGGGGCCTCAGTGGGTCATAATGCCATGGAATCTACTCTCCAAAGCAGTTATTGTCGCCAGGGGAATTGAATTCTGTCACCTGGAGATGAGCTATAATTCTAGGGGGATACCCAGGTCCCACCTAGGGAGTGAAAACAAACAGATTACATCCTTAACAGTATTTCACTCCCTTATATTTGTGAAACAGACTCCTGGGAGGAGACTGTCCGGGGACCTGTCCGACCAGGTCCACCCTGATTGGCTTTCCCACTCGAGCTCCCACCCTCCGTCCTTGCCTGCTAGAAGCCTTGTGGCTGCGTCCTCTATTTCCAACCATGAGGAGAGAGGCAGCAACAGGGCTTTCTGGCCCGCAGGTATGCTCCTGCTGGGAGGGAGCCGGGGGGGGGGGAGTTTGGAGCCTCCCTGCGGGCCGCAGAGCCCTGCCACCGGAGGCTTTCCCCTCCGTTTAGCCCACTTTGCGGGCCATGGGGAGCCACGGCCACCCTTTCATGCCCTCCTGCCTGCCGCCCCTTTCAAAGCCCATTTTTAAAATGGGCTTTGATACTAGTAGTATAATAATCCATGGCCAGCACTGGCAATTGGCTAGACTTCATAGACAATGTTCTGTGAGTAGACCAGGTCCCCCACAGGATATTCCATACCGGAGAATTGTATCTTACTCTGAAATTTATTTATGTATTTATTTGACTTCTAGGCTGCAGCTCCTAGCGACAATTTGTCGTGATTGCTTTTGGGTAAGTCATACAATTTACCTGACATTTGGTTTAACTTTTGACAGTAGTCATTACTGAATTGGGCATGCATGAAACGTTTTCTCACTGAGACTCTTTTTGGAGCTTTTAATAGAATATTTTTGAGGCTACCTCAGAATGTAATATTTGAATGTTACTTGCTTGGTTATTTGATGTTTGAGTTTGTATAATGGATATATCCTATATGTTACAAACTGAACATAGCTAATGGCTCCTGAGGAAGTCCATCGAAAAAACAATTCAACTGCCGTGGTTTTCAGCCATTGTTTTGAATAAACAGTTACACTTATCACAACTGACTGGGAAACCTCATCTCAATGATTGGTTTCTTGCTTCATCACCCCACTTGGGGAGTGGCATCCTGCAGTCATGCAAACTGAGGGTCATAGAATAGAATCATAGAATCATCGAGTTTTCCACCGTGTTGGGTATTTTTATAGTCTTTTAAGGGGTTTTTTAATGGGGGATTGTAAGACTATTGTTACCCGCCACGAGCCTGTAGGGAGTGGCGGGAAATAAATATAATAATGATAATGATAATGATAATGATAATGATAATGATAATGATAATGATAATGATAATGATAATGATAATAATACATTTCCAATCAGGATCATTTGTTAAATGGACCGAATTGACCTCTAAAACGGTGTCGTTGTCCACAGGTCCAACCTGCGGATGCTGTGATGCTTAGTCTGGTGTTCATACACACACTCTCTCACACGCACTGTTCTTGGCTATGCAGCAACTTTTGGCCAGCTTTATTTATTCTTCAAAATAAATAGTGTGTTTAAATGAATCTGTGGTTCCCGAAGCAGGCCCCAAGTCAGCTACTTGGATGGCAGATTAGAAGAACAGCTGACTGGGTTGAGCTTCGCCTCACTGATTTTGCCTTGGTCTTGTGGCAATCTATTGCATTTTCTGACAAGATGTCAACTCTAGCAAGCATGCGGGGCTCAGGATCTTACACGAGGAGTGTTGCCTACTCTCAGCTACAGAAAGTAGCAGCCGCCACTGAAGGATTTGAAATGTAAGGTCTACATGCTGATATAATTTAGGAAGTTCCCCACAAGATAGTCTAACACTAAGACCATTCAAAAATGTGTTTCCACTGCTCTCGCTTCTCCTTTTTTCACAGTTCTTTGTGTTTTCATTTGATAGTTGGTCATAACCATCAGGATTAAAAAGAAAAAAAAGTCCCAGCACGTAGGATTTGAGGGTGTTTTAATTTTTATTTTTTGAGCCATTTATTTTTCAGTTGACTGAAACCAGAAGTATATTTGAGCAGGATAATATGACTTATCTATTGGAAACTGTGGTCAAGACTGAAACTCTGAGCATATTTACCTGAAAGTAAATCTTACTGAAATCTCCGTGGCTTATGTCTGAATAATCAGGCTGGTGCAAATCTGGAAAGTGTGCAGTGCAGTTATTCTTTATTCTTGTAACCATTCGCTTTCAGTTTTCCAGCCTAGAAAACAGCTTCTTTTAAAACAAACAGTGATTTACTTTTCCTTTACTACATAGAAAGGGCAGACTTCTGACTGTGGTGTATTCTGCCTGTTATGTTCCTATGGCAATTCTCCACAAACTCCGTGTCCTGGATGAAACTCAGTAGTTTATTGAAGGAGCTACAAATGGCTACATAGGATGCTTCATTGCTAAAGCTAGCTAAAGCTAGAGACATACATCATTGGCCATTTTGGGAGGGGGTGGGTCTACATGACCATATATGATTATATCACCCAAGAAATGTTTAACAATTTTTTAAAAATGTATATAAAAATTTATTAACTCCCACTCATTTTGGAAACCCTTACAGGGACCTCAAGAAACCCCAGGGTTTCATGAAACCCTGGTTGACAAAGCCTAATCTGTCCCCTTCCAAGATATCCAATTTGTTCCACTTGATGACAAGTGCAGGTCATCAAGTAGCAAATATGAACTAAATGAGAAAGGACATTTCAAGACTCCTGTTATATGAATGCAGCCACCTGGCCTTGTTTTGGTAGGCACTGCTGATTACTACAAGGACCCAATTAAGGAAACAGCGAAAGCTAAAAATGGCTGTATCTGGATACCAAAGAATGAAATAATTATATAACATGTTTTGTGTGTTACACTGGAATCAGCATGTGTTGGGAGATTAGTTGCAATGCCAAGGTCTAACAACTGGAACAAACTAGAGCAAAATTCTTATTTCAGCTTTCTCTTTACAGGATCTGAAAAAATATGTCTCCCTTTGGTGTTGATGGCTGGATTACAGCTTATTGTTAGTGCCCTGAATTCAAACAACACCCCCCCCCCAGTTGCAAATCTGGAAAGTGTGCAGTGCAGTTATTCTTTATTCTTGTAACCATTCGCTTTCAGTTTTCCAGCCTAGAAAACAGCTTCTTTTAAAACAAACAGTGATTTACTTTTCCTTTACTACATAGAAAGGGCAGACTTCTGACTGTGGTGTATTCTGCCTGTTATGTTCCTATGGCAATTCTCCACAAACTCCGTGTCCTGGATGAAACTCAGTAGTTTATTGAAGGAGCTACAAATGGCTACATAGGATGCTTCATTGCTAAAGCTAGCTAAAGCTAGAGACATACATCATTGGCCATTTTGGGAGGGGGTGGGTCTACATGACCATATATGATTATATCACCCAAGAAATGTTTAACAATTTTTTAAAAATGTATATAAAAATTTATTAACTCCCACTCATTTTGGAAACCCTTACAGGGACCTCAAGAAACCCCAGGGTTTCATGAAACCCTGGTTGACAAAGCCTAATCTGTCCCCTTCCAAGATATCCAATTTGTTCCACTTGATGACAAGTGCAGGTCATCAAGTAGCAAATATGAACTAAATGAGAAAGGACATTTCAAGACTCCTGTTATATGAATGCAGCCACCTGGCCTTGTTTTGGTAGGCACTGCTGATTACTACAAGGACCCAATTAAGGAAACAGCGAAAGCTAAAAATGGCTGTATCTGGATACCAAAGAATGAAATAATTATATAACATGTTTTGTGTGTTACACTGGAATCAGCATGTGTTGGGAGATTAGTTGCAATGCCAAGGTCTAACAACTGGAACAAACTAGAGCAAAATTCTTATTTCAGCTTTCTCTTCACAGGATCTGAAAAAATATGTCTCCCTTTGGTGTTGATGGCTGGATTACAGCTTATTGTTAGTGCCCTGAATTCAAACAACACCCCCCCCCCCCAGTTTGGCATCTAAAAGTGAACATGCTCATTGAATGTTTCCAAAGTGCATGGGGTGTGTTCTATGGTCTAAGAACGGGAAATGTGGTTAATTATAACGCAGAATCCCCAGGGGATGAAAACACGAGTCCTGAACATCTAGATCAGGGGTAGTCAAACTGCGGCCCTCCAGATGTCCATGGACTACAATTCCCATGAGCCCATGGGAATTGTAGTCCATGGACATCTGGAGGCCACAGCTTGGGACTACCCCTGAGCTAGATGGTACAGGAGAGGAAAATGCAGCTTGAAAGAAGCAACGGCCAAGGTAGTATTTCTACTATATTCTTGTTAACAAGTCTCGAGGGTTCATCCACTGACTAAAGTGAGCATTGATATTGTTGACTATTGCAACTTCTAAATTCGAGAAACCCTTGAAACATTCCTCAGGCTCCGAGAAACCATCAGATATGGCGCTATCGTGCAGAATATTGTTGGGAAGCATAGCTGTGTACATGCCCACCTGGGCATTAACATTTTTTAAAGAGATACAAAATTAATTAACTCCCACCCAGTCAGGAAACCTTTCCAGGACTGTCAGGGAACCCCAAAGTTTCACAGAATCCTGGTTGAGAAAGCCTGCCCTAGATTCCACCAGGGGTTGTGTGCTGTGGCCTGGCAATCATTGCAGGCTGTGAGGACTAGGTAATACAGGACTAGGTAATACAGGACTAAGTTACTTAATTAGATTTAATCAGATTCACCAGACAGATTTCCTAAGCAGGTTTGCATTAACCACGAAATATCAGGAACTATGCATTCAAAGTATTGTTCTTACGTTCCATGTGAACTGCCCTGATTCTATGGGGAGGGAAGTAAACAAATGTAATAAAAATAAATAAATATTTCTTGACCCAGCCTTAACCTCAGCTGTGTCTGGAGTTGCTGAGAGTTACCACTGTCCTCCAGACAAAAGTTCCCTCCAGGGCCTCTTTCACTTCCACTCTAAACCTCATATGAAAACAAAGCCTCAGTGGAGGGTGGCATATAAATGTAATAAATAAATACATAATTTTAAAAAATCTCATGCTATCCAACTCCCCGCGACCTCCAATGTGACTAGCATTGCCCCCAGGTTGGAGGAAAAAAAGAGTCCTATCTCTTCTCTTTAATAGACACTAGATGAGTGGAAATTTGTTGGTGGAATTGCTCACATTACAGACATAAATAACATCACTTGGTAAGTCGCCATTAAGGGTGGCAGTGGTATGTTTCCAAGCTTTCAGCAACCCAAAGTGGGACCAGAACTTCTGGAGTTCTGTTACCCTCACACACACCCCAGCAGCCCTACCCATGAATGATAGAGACTTGCACACAAGCTGGCCAGGCAGTCCCAGGTTGCATGTGTGAAAGGCAGCATCCTGGGAGAAAAATTAAAAAGGAAGATATGGCTTTGATTGCCAGACTTACCCTAGCAAAGAAGTGTGCATTCACACGAAAGCTCATACCTTGAATACAATCTTGTTGGTCTTGAAGGTGCCCCTGGACTCAAGCTTTGTTCTAGACTTGCCCTTGTCAATTCTGGATAGTCTAGGAATTGTCTGGAACTCTGTGGTCAGAACTTCCTGTGAGTAGATGTGTCATTATTTTTCTTTTTAATTTTCTCTCCAGGATAGCACCCCCCTACCTGCACCTTTGGCCCCAGTTTCCACCCACCAATTAGCTGAACTTCTGTGGGGGAAGGCTGAAGTTACCAGGAGATCAACCCTCATAAGTGAGCAAATGTAAGGTGACCAGATTTTTACCAAGATAAAGTGGGACACCATCCCGGAAGGGGGCCAGCCGGCCCAAAGGTCATGGGGGCAGCAGTGGCGGCCCAGACCTAGCTGAGCCCCCTCCCTCCTTCCCTCCGGCTGGGCTCACCTGGCTGCCGGTGAGGAATTGACGGAGCGGCAGCCCAAGATTGGCTCCGGCGGTGGCTCAGGCCGGGCGGGAGAGAGCAGCGGTGGCGACGTCTGGCCACCCCAGGCTCGCCCAGCTGGGGGACTACAAGTCCCATGGTGCCTCGCCGCCACCGTCCCCTGCCCTCGCCAGCCGCCGGGCTTCCCCCCCCTCACTCGCTCACACTCTCCCTACCTGCCTGCCTGCCTGGCCGCCCTCCTGCGTCCCCCAACACTGTAACGCCCTTCCCTGTTTCCTCGTGAGAAGCAGGACGAGCATGCCACGCAAGCCTCCCTGGCAAAGCAGCCAACGAGTCCCCAAACCCAGCAGCCCTAAGGGCCTCCCCGCCGCCCCCAGCCCCACTCAAAGTGTTGCCGTCAGAGGAAACTCACAAAGACTCCCACCCGGCAGCAGTGGCAGCCGTGGCAGCAGTGGCAGCAGTGGCAGCAGTGGCAGCAGTGGCAGCAGTGGCAGCAGTGGCAGCAGCAACACTCTCTCTCCTCATGCCCGCCCAAACAAAGGGGCCCTCGACGGTCGCCAACCCCGCGCCTCAGCCACACCTTGTCAGGGACCCCCGCCCCCTATCCCTCCTCCCCCCTCTCAGCCGGGGAGACTCTGAGACTGGCGAGCAAAAATCCTGGGGGCCTGAGGCGGGTGAGCGACACAACCTGTGTCGGCTGGGAGCACAGCGAAAGGCCATCTTCTTGGCTCTGCTCTCTGTCTTCCTTGCCCTCTGCACAGCAACGCTGGAGGGAGCAGCAGCGGAAGCTCATCAGGCTGCGGGTTGAGCGGCTCCAGTGGGACTTTGGAATAACGCAGTGGGACGTGGGACAATCCTTTTAAAAGCATGCTTGCCCCGCCATAATTGGGACGAATGGTCAGTATAAGCAAATGGGAACTGCAGGTCACTGTCACCCATTCCTTTTAGGCCTTGAGATAATATATGTGCTTGGGGGAAAGGACAATACGGCTACTGAAATTTATGTTTAAACAGAGTGCCACATGGTGTATCCATGTGACACTTACACTGAATCAACTCCATTGGTTGTCAATGTGTTTCTAGGCCTAATCTGCAATTTCCTACCCATGTACTGAATCCCGATCCGATCTGCCTGTGGAATCATAGTTAGCAAGTTAATCATTGTCACCGTGAGTTCTAGAATTCTTATATGGCAATGTTGCAGGAATGTTATAGAAACTGTTACCAGATATTGAAACCACTGCTATGAATTATGCCGTACTTACCTCCGTGTTCTATGTAAACCAGTCTGAGCCGAAAGGGAGGGTGGCACTGAAATTAAATGAATGAATGAACAAAGAAAGAAAGAAAAAGAAAGAAAGATTGATCAGATTAGGTTCCATAAGAAATAGAAGGATGGCCAGTCATTTGGAACACTGTCCGCAAAGCTGTTCGTTTGGCTCTCTGTTGTTGTTAGTTGCGAAGTCGTGTCCGACCCATTGCGACCCTGTGGACAATGATCCTCCAGGCCTTCCTGTCCTCTTCCATTCCCCAGAGTCCATTTAAGTTTGCACCGACTGCTTCAGAGACTCCATCCAGCCACCTCATTCTCTGTCGTCCCCTTCTTCTTTTGCCCTCGATCGCTCCCAGCATTAGGCTCTTCCCCAGGGAGTCCTTCCTTCTCATGAGGTGGCCAAAGTATTTGAGCTTCATCTTCAGGATCTGGCCTTCTAAGGAGCAGTCAGGGCTGATCTCCTCTAGGCTCTCTACCTCATGGAATTCTCAAAGCAGTGAGCCACCAATATTATTAATTTGCCTTTAGAGGTGAGCACCTGCCCGGTGGTTTTCTGCCGCTGGACTCTTTTATCCGATGATTGTTTTGGCTGCATTAAGTGCTTTTACGTCCATTTTAATGCGTGCCTTTTAAAGTGTTTTATGGCATTGCTCTGTACACCACTTTGGAAGCAGGAGCTGAAAAGTGGTCTCGAAATCCCGCAGATAAAATAAATAAATAAAGCCTTTTTTCCCCCGGCCTAACGAAGCTCTTGAGTCTACAAAGTATACATCATTGCATTACGTGATGTCTGATTCACCCACCTGTTTGACCATGCTAGGAGGGGAGAGAAAATTTGAGTAACGTGTTTAGTCTTGTGTGAAGTAATGTTTGGAGGGAAGCATCTTCCGCTGTGCCTCCTTTTCTATCGTTGCCCCCTGTAGAAATGCCCTTTTCTCCGCTGTCACCGTGTGAAAAATCCCCCTGTGCTTTCTGAAGCTGTTTTGGGGGTCTCAAGCTTTCTGTTCCTGTCCAGTGCAATTGAGTATGCAACAACCTTGTCGCGATCACACAATTGTGTTTGCAGGACATCTCACCAGCCAAACTATGCCTTCCAGGACTTGGACACTGAGTTTTTTGGAATGCTAATAGAGACCAGTCCCATAAAAGCTGCTTGGATGAGTCTTTCTCAGCTTTTTTACCATTGAGAAACCCGTGACTTTGGACTTTGAGAAACCCCAGAAGTGGTATGATTGTGTAGAATATGGTTGGGAAGCCTAGCTGTGTGCATGCCCACCTGGAGCCCCTCCTCTACTCACTGGGGGGGTTCTCTGCTTCCCAATCATATTCTGCACGATTGTGCCACTTTTGGGGTTTCCCAAAGCCTAAAGAATGTTTCATGGGTTTATCGATGGTGAAAAAGTTGAGAAAGGCTGATCTAACCTAACAAATAGTTCTGGTGAAGCCTTGTACACTGTTTTGAGCCATACCTCTGACTTGCAAGCTCTTCCCCTCACTCCAGAAGCAAAAGGGAGAGACAAGCTTACATGCTCTGAAGGGTACTCTGGTAATATAAAAGGTTATTGGGTCTGTATTGAGAAAGGCACGGTGTAAATAAATATATAAAAAGAGTGGCCTTACACAAGCTAAGGCCTTCTTGTACTTTAGTGCCGGTATTGGTGGCTATTGGTTAAAATGGCTCACTAGGAACTTGAGTGTTCAGAGAGCTAGCAGATGATGATGATGTTAGCTGTTCGGTCATGTCTGACTCTTGGTGATCCTATTTGATCTTGCACGTTGATCTAGCATCACTTCTTTTAGTTGTATAATGCACTGACCAGTGTCCATTTTGATCGTGCCTAACCACTGTATCTTTGTTGGCCTGGTTTCCTTTGACCACTGACAAAGGGGTGTTATATCTGTGAACATTCAGTGACGAAGAGCTTGGAAGCTGAGCCTGAGATCCAAAACTGTTGTTAGGGATTCACTGGTTTCCAGGGCACAGCCAATTAGTGCAGAGTCTTAAGGACCAATCAGGGGCCTCTGTTAATGGCCAATCACACATCTTGGTGGGAGCTGCAAATGTGTATTTAAGTTACACAGTTCTGATTGTTGATCTTCAGTTCTTCTTGTTCCAACAAAGTTGTTTGGGTGTTGGAGCTTAGTGTCCATGTCTTACTGAACCCACAGGTTTAATACTGGGGAGCGCGTGTGTATAAGACTTGATTCTCATCAATAGGGAAGAACTGGTAGATGAGGTGGAAGTAGTAGGCACACTTGGTAGCAGTGACTGTGTGCTTTTGGAATTTTCAATTGTGGGAAAGAGAAAACCTTTACGTAGTCGGATGTATAGACTGGACTTCAGGAAAGCCAATTTTAACAGACTTAAAGGTATGTTGTGTAGAGTCCCGTGGTCAGAAAGACTTAAAGAGATGGGAGTCCAAGAGGGCTGGGAATTTCTTAAAAGTGAAATACTGAAGGCTGAATCACAAACAATTTCCTTGTGAAGGAAAGATGGAAGGAGCCTAAGGAAGCCAAGGTGGCTCCATAAACAGCTGTCAAATGATTTGAGGAATAAAAAAGAGTCATTTAGGAAATGGAAGGAAGGCCTTATTACCAAGGATGAGTATAAACAAATAACCAATAATCATAAGGACAGTGTTAGAAAAGCTAAAGCTCAATATGAGCTCAGGCTAGCAAGAAGTGCTACACATAGTTATATTTCAAGTTAAAAAAAGACTAGGGACATGGTAGGACCACTGTGGGGACAAGAAAGTGAAATTATAACAGATGATGAAGAGAGGGCTGAACTGCTTTCTCCTCAGTCTTCTCTTGTGAGGGAAATAGTGCTCAGTGTGGAAAAAACGTAACACAACAGGGGAGATGGGAATGGTGGCCTAGGATCACTGTTGGGGCAGTCCACAAACCCCACGTTTCTTTAAATGTAACAAAGTCTTCTGGGCCAGATGAATTGCATCCAAGAGTACTAAAAGAACTTGAAGATGTAATCTCTGAACCTTTGTCAATGATTTTGACACTTTTTGGAGGATAGATGAGGTGTCAGATGATTGGAGGCGGGCAAATGTTGTCCCCATCTTCAAGAAAGGGAAAAAAGAGGATCCGGGTAACTATCGACCTGTTAGCTTGACATCTGTATCTGGCAAAATTTTGGAACAAATAATCAAACACTCAGTCCTTGAGCAGCTGGAACAGAGAGCTGTGATTTCTAAGATTCAGCATGGGTTTCACAAGAACAAATCATGTCAGACCAACCTTATCTCTTCTGTCAAGAAAGTGACTACTTTGCTGGATCAGGGGAATGCTGTGGACATAGTTTATCTGTATTTCAGTAAAGTGTTTGATAAGGTTCCACTTGATATTCTTGTTGACAAGTTGGTAAAATGTGGTATGGATCCTAATTCTGTCAGGTAGATTGATAACTGATTGACAGATGGTACCCAAAGGGTACTTGTTAATGGTTCAGCATCTTCTTGGAGAAGAGTAACAAGTGGAGTTCCCCAGGGATCTGTTTCATATTTATAAATATGAAATGTTTCATATTTATAAATGATTTGGATGAGGGTTTAGAGGGGATACTTATTAAATTTGCAGATGATACTAAACTGGGAGGGGTAGCAAACACAACTGAAGACAGCAACAGAATACAGGATGATCTGATAGGCTTGAGAAGTGGGCAAAACTGAATAAAATGAAGTTTAATAGGGACAAATGTAAAGTTCTGCATTTAGGTAGGAAAAACCAAATACACCAATATAAGATGGGGGAGACTTGTCTTGGCAGTAGCATGTTTGAAAAGGATCTAGGAGTCTTAGTAGACCATACACTGAACATGAATCAGCAGTGTGATTCAGTGGCTAAAAAGGCAAATGGGATTTTGGGCTGTATCAAATGGAGTATGGTGTCCAGATCATGGGAGGCGATGGTTCCGCTTTACTCTACTCTGGTTTGACCTCACTTGAAGTACTATGTTCAGTTTTGGGCCCCCCAGTTGAAGAGGGATGTAGACAAACTGGAGCGTGTCCAGAGGAGGGCAACAATGATGGTGAGGGGTTTGGAGACCAAGACATATGAAGAAAGGCTGGGGGAGCTTGGTCTGTTTAGCCTGGAGAGGAGACGACTGGGAGAGGATTTGATAATGATTTTCAAGTATTTAAAAGGCTGCCATGTAAAGGATGGAGCAGAGTTGCTCTCTCTTGCCCCGGAGGGACGGACCAGAATGAATGGGATGAAATTAATTCAAAAGAAATTATGTCTAAACATCCAGAAGAAGTTCCTGACAGTGAGAGCAGTTTCTCAGTGGAACAGGCTTCCTTGGGA